>NC_138519.1:66745079-66975079 GCF_000230855.2 Cajanus cajan
CCCGTTTTGCAAATGCAACAGGCAACTTAGGGGTCCCTCTGAATACATCTGACATCTGCCTGCAAACCATATCTCAAACTTTGCAACTTTACGGAGTTTCACAAAATGCAACAGCTTTTCTGTAGTTTTGGGACAAAACTTCCTGTTAATTATGAATGCAAGGGGAGAACTAGTGTTGTCCATATGCTGCAATCCCCCAGATTTACGGAGGTCACAAAAAACTGCAAAGTGCCACTAGGAGAGGAAAGTAAATGTAAGAAGTGCTTAAATGCTGGCATTGGTTATCTGCATCATCTTGGAATAGAAGACAATATAACACTGAGTACATGTCGTGATGCCACTTTTGCTGCACTAGCAAGCCAAGTTGATGAGATATCTACTATTGACATCGCAATTTGTTTCTTTGGAGTTCAAGGACTTCTCAAGTCTCCTGGTAAGAACGGTTTTAAATTAAAAAATCTTAACGAGAATCAGTATGATGCTCTCCCTCTTCAGGTCTCTGTGTGCACGAGGTTTTTTTCACGTGTTAATGCTACTACATACATTACGTAACTATGTGTATGAGACTTATTATGACGTGAAGCCAAAAATATAGATGAAATCTCCGCTTTAAAATGTTATAGATTCTCTTCATAATCACTTCTCACTAAATAATCAATTGTTGCACAAACACCTTTCCACTGGTATGTCAGGACAAGAATAAAAACAGTATTAACTGGATTGTGCTTGAAAAACTGTACAAATACTAGTTCTAATAATTAATATGTGCCAATTGCCAAATGAATGCTCTTTTTTGTTTTCATTTCAACACTATTAAATATTCATTCCACAAATATATTGAAGTCTGCGTATTGTTACCAATAAAGTAAATTTTTAGCTGATCATATTTTTGCAACTGTGATGCCAGTTTCAGAGTCATCCCCATCCTTGCCTGCGCCTAAGGCTTCTCCAAGCCCTCTGGTTGCCTGGTGGCCCAAGTCAACCATTGTTAAGTGCTCCTTTAAAGGGAAGCAATCATTCATATCATCTGACACTAGTTCCAGGTATTGCTATCGCAGTTACAGCTGTTGCTGTTATCACACTCATAGTCTTGATAGTTCTAATTCGCCAGAAAAGCAGAGAGCTAGACGAACCTGATAATTTTGGTAAAACCGGCTCAAAAACCTTACCTCCTTTTGCAACGTGGAAATTTCAGGAAGGTAAGGTTCTGGTTTGATCACATTTGTTCAGTTTATTTTCTTTCTTAGCAGTGATATATTGAAACCAGCACTTTATTTTTTTTCTTACTTTGCTTCTTGTTTGGGGTGACGGGTGGGTATGCAGGTTCTTCATCTATGTTCCGAAAATTCAGCTACAAGGAGATAAAAAAGGCAACAGAGGATTTTAGCACTATTATTGGTCAAGGGGGATTTGGAACAGTGTATAAAGCTCATTTTTCTGATGGCCAGGTCGTAGCAGTAAAACGGATGAACAGAATCTCTGAGCAGGGGGAGGATGAGTTCTGCAGAGAAAATTGAGCTTCTTGCTCGGCTGCACCATCGGCATCTTGTTGCTTTAAGAGGCTTTTGCATTAAAAAACAGGAGAGGTATCTGTTTCTGTGTGCTTATTACATTCTTTGACATCATATACCAATGAATCAAACCCTTCTGCATGTCTATGGCAGGTTTTCTTTTGTATGAGTACATGGGAAATGGAAGCTTGAAAGATCATCTTCATTGTATGCCTCTCAATATCTATACAATGTTATTATACCTTAAAAAAAAAATACACGCACTGTTTTGAATAAAACATATTTTGGTTAATATCTGGTAAGATTACAAATGGAACATTGGCACTTCTATCTCCCCCCCCCGCCCCCCTCTGTGTTTGTATTCAGTTTTCATGTGGATCTTATGTGCTCTTCTGCATCTTTTTCTAATTCAGCACTTTTAGCCATAATGAACATGACAATAAAACATATGCAACAAATTAATAGCATTAAAGTAGTGAGGAAGCAAATCAATATCTTAGCTTGTTTATCCTATTGACCCTTTAATCACGTGATATATTTTTGTTGATTTGTGCAGCCCCAGGTAAAACACCTTTAAGTTGGCGAACTAGAATTCAAATTGCAATTGATGTGGCCAATGCATTGGTAATATGTCTGATTGGCTTAAATTCAAGCTTTATATGTATTGACTGGCTGGCTGTTTTTAATCCTTTTATTATTATTTTATTTTATGGATTTTACTTTTCAATCTCGTATTCTCTCATGTGCAGGAGTACCTTCATTTTTATTGCGATCCTCCTCTGTGTCACAGAGATATTAAATCTAGCAACACTTTACTGGATGAGAACTTTGTTGCTAAGGTTGGATGACTCTCCCACTGCATGCCACCATTTCTCCTGTCAATATTCTTTGTAGTTCAATAGTTCAAAGTAGTGCTAAATTTCTATGATGTCATTCATATATGGATAGTGCAAATCTACACTGTCCCATCATTGCTGTAAAGTGTTAACTAACTCCCTTTTCCTGTATTACGTCATGTCACAGATAGCTGATTTTGGCCTTGCACAAGCTTCAAAAGATGGTTCAATATGCTTTGAACCTGTAAACACCGAAATTCGGGGAACTCCTGGTAGAAAATTCTTTCCTTCTTCACTATATTTCACTTGGCTGATTTTGTCTTTGTACGCGATTCAAAGGATGTACAGATACAGTATGTGTATTGGATATGATTTGTATCCGACACGGCAATACTATTATTTTATAATATATAGAATATGATGTGTAAGATACTTCGTATGTATCAATATTCATAAAATATAACAAATATATAATTGTAATTTTGATTAAAATTTATAAATATAATAATTATATAAATGCAATTTTGCAAATCTAAATCAAAAACATACTTCTTGTAAATTACTAAAAATGAATAAATTATAAATCATTTTATCATAAATTACTTCATATATTATATACAAATAGAAATATTATCAAACTCATTTTTTTTCTTAAAATCATTCATAAAGAAGACATTTACATTTTTAGTTTATCATGTTTATATGTTTTATTTAACTGAAATAAATACATAATAAACTTTTAAAGATTTAAATACTTCATTGATACGTACCATTGATAAGTAATAATAAAGTATTCAAAAATATGGAGATTAGATAAGATTTTCATAATATTTTTTAAAAGTTTGGAATTTCACGGATATGTATTAGTGAAGTTTTCAAGACTATCGGATAAGGATATGGATACATGAAGCAAATTGAAGTATTGGTGTTCTATAGTCTCTAAGGAACTATAGCTACAAACCTTCTCCATTGACAATACTTCATTTTGGATGTTAAATTCAATTCCAGGTTATATGGATCCTGAATATGTTGTTACTCAAGAGCTCACCGAGAAAAGTGATATATACAGTTTTGGGGTGTTACTACTTGAAATTGTGACAGGAAGACGAGCTATTCAAGATAACAAGAATTTGATAGAATGGGCACAACCATACATGGAATCAGAAACGAGACTATTGGAGCTAGTAGATCCCAATGTGAGAGAATCTTTTGACTTGGATCAGCTCCAAACAGTGATCACTATAGTAGTATGGTGCACCCAGAGAGAAGGAAAGGCAAGGCCTTCAATAAAACAGGTACTTAGGCTTCTGTATGAGACATCAGAACCAATGCACAGTGAGTTTCTACAAGCTGTTGAAGATGAAGAATGTCAGGGAAGTCAGCATAGAGGCAGAAGAAGCAAGGGGAAAATGCTCAGAAACGAAGCAATGTTTCACAGCGGAGATGGAAGATATCTAGCTTCATCTTCAAGTACATCTCGGTCATATTGCAGTAGGAGCTTTTTGCTTGAGAGTGGCTCTCCACAGTCCCCGCCAAATTTGTTCTCTGTCTGAAACAATCTTTAGGTTCTTCAAGTTGACTTGAATTTTGAATTTCTCATTTACTCACTGACTTGTAATTTGTGGATTTGTTAGAAGTAGGAGAGACAAAAAAACATCAATATGTTAGAATCCTGGGAGAAATTTGAAATATAGTACTTTCTTTGCTTTTATCTATCATCCGCATTGACTTGATGTTGCACATAGTTTAAGTTATGGAATACGAGCATTGTTTATGATTATATCACTTTAAGAAATTGCTTTAGAAGACCTTTCAAACATTTAACTGAGGTTTTTTGGGTGACAGATTTTAATTTCACAGCCATGCATGCAAATTTCCTCTTTGCTAGGCATGGTTCCCAAGGTGAAGCTCCCAGGTCTTTGTATGACTGTTTGAGAAGTTGTAAACTATGAATGCATAAGCCATGTACCTTTCTTGACTAAAATCCTCCCGCTGCTTCCTGTCTGATGAGCCCTGCTACCATTTATGCAGAGGCAACCCTATGTGACATTAGTAGAAGCGTTGATTGATATTAAAAGTTCAAGTTTACAAGTTTTATTTCGTCAAATTTTTTCTAATTACTAGTTAGGTGTTGATCGTTATTTTCATAAAGGACAACCACTTTAGTTTCTACTTATTAAGAAATTAAGTAACTGCCATAATCAATGAACTCCAACTGAAATTTCTAGGTACGGCAGAGCCATAAAAAGAACGATGTTCAACTAGTAAACAGTATCACGATTAGTCAATATGTATGGAAGAATTGTATATTGAGATAGGATACAAGATAGAAGTACAAAAGCTATTACTTGTACATGTCTCCCGACTCCTACAAGTAGCTAATCGGTTACAGAGACTGGAAATAACACAAATTTTAGAGAAGATCCAAATAGATGCAGGGACAGTGACTGAAAAAAAACACATACGCCCAGCATATCATTTTTACATGACTTCTAAGGAATAAATAAACTGAAAAAAGGATGAAGTTGCTACAGAGAACAAATATTTCCTGAGCATAAGTTTAAAACACCAGAACGGTTAAAATAACTAGCAGTCCATTGCCAAGTTTTCTAACTACCCACAGCAGCCAGGAACTTCCTCTTGCTTACTGGTTCCTCATGCAATACTACCACATCACTCACTTTCTCAAACAAATCTTCCAACTTGTGAACACCAAATCTCTGATAATCCAGTTCTTTCTTGTATCGTTGCTGGTATATAGCCTCAAAACAGCCTAAGAATATACGGCAAGAATAGCATACTAGAATCTCTTGCAGCTCATTCTTGAACTGCTCAATAACACGGTCATCAACTTCACATTTGACTACTCTTCCCTGATTGCCCTTTCCTGTGTAACTTTTTTCATCATGTTCTTCTGTGACTACTCTTTCCTCATCCGAGAACTCATCAGAAGAGCATCCACCAGTGACAACATTCAGATTCTCTTCCTGGGCTCCCTTTCCTTTCTTATTATCCTTCTTTGCCAGAGACAGAGGAGGAGCACTTGGGCCTGCCTTCCAGTTTCTAAGATACACAAATTTACGATTCCCTTTCCCTTCCACAGCAATAGCATCACCCATCTTCTTGAAAAGATTGACCAACTTTATTGCCCCATATTCAGCGACATAAAGAGGTCTCCCATAAATTTTCTGGTACTCTGCTGGAACTCGGGCAAGAGGCAGGCATCCTCCAAAAAGTTCGAGCAACCTTACCATCTGCCCTTTGAGACCATTTAAATCCCCAGGCTGTACCCAGAACTGGCATTCATTATGGTCACTTGAAGGCATAGATCCTCCTGAAACATCATTCAATACAGATGGAAGACTATGTGATCTCATAGTGGTTGGCAAGCAAGTCACGTTAGATGTGCCACAGTTGTATTCAGACAGAGATTGTGACACCACTGAGAATTCCCTCGAGTTATAATAGCTCTGTGACATACCTCTATAAACTATTGCTTCTTCTTCATTTGGTCCATCAGGGTTGTCATTGATATGGCACCCCATCAAATATCCAGCAAGCTCAACTGGACATCCACGGGGTGGCACTAAAGCCTTTGAGGGAGGCACAAAGCCTTCTCCACGAGCAACACTAGGCCAGTCCCAAACAAATTTACCAGCATTGCATAGGGCAGATGAAACCCCCACCCCAGCAGGGATGACAAGAATTACAGTATATCCCCTCTGACCAAGAATGTGCAGTGCTGGTGCAAAATCAACATCTCCAGATATAAGCATGATAGAGGATGGTGGAGGGTTGTCAAGAGCAAATAAGAACATGTCAACCAAGATAGCTTTATCAGCAGCATCTTTTCTCCCATTGGGAACATCTATAAGTTTAACACCAGTTCTCTGACAGCCTTCTCTAAGTCGCCTAGGGAAAGAATTGAAATCCCCATAAGCAGAAAACATCATAACAGCTCCTCTAATTACTGGATGCACCCATAAAGCCATTCTTATATTAGCCGCTACATCTTCAGGGCGTACATCACTTGGGACAGGACAATTTTCAATATCCCAAAGGATTGCTACTGGGCCATCTAAGGAGCTATGGGGTTGCTGGTTTGAAGGGCATTGAAGAATGTTTGCATTTGATTCATTCATGGTTTTTCCTTTCTGTTCCAATGTATCTGAAGTTATTGGTGTTGATTTACTTGGGGTAGCCATCAATGGACTAGAAAACCAGCTGTTCCTGCACATAATGTAGTTAAGACATCATTAAAAGAAAAAAATCCCCAGAAACATCATAGTGCAACATATTGAGAAGGCAATGGTATTGGCATGAATACTATAGACATAAGACACAAAAACAGATGCACTTGATGCACTGTAACCGTTAAGGGAAACAAGACCTACAGAACTATAATAATATAAAAATGGAATTTTCAATTCTAGGAACTATCAAGAATAAACATGGACTACTAAACAGAAATTAAAAACACTAGAGCAAGAAGCATAACTGTCAGGGTGTCAAAGAAAGCCAAATGCAAGGTATCTACTTCACATATTGCACTATAAAAAAAAAATGGTAATAGATATCAAACTAAGGACTAACAAAACCCTTGATCACTACCTTCCCAAAATAAAGGTTCTGAAACATATTCAAAAGTCAAAACATAAAATAATCTCCATCCATTCTATCCACTTCATAGAAATCAATTCAATCCGTGTATTCAACCTATGTTAGGCGACAATTAGGGAATCCCAATTACAAAACAGGGTCGAGCCTAGTTCACAGTCATCATAAGAGTCTATAATCACTTATTGATGTCCCCAATTGTGTGGTTGAAAATAACATCGACAAAACTCCACATCGAATATTCATAAACCCCAACTCTTAGCCTGCACCACGGCAAACATTGAACCAAGACCAAATTCCATTGAGATCAAGATTAACCCAAATCAAAAGAAACACACTTTATACAATTTCTAAGTTCTAACACTTCTCCCTATACACACCCAAAACGCACAACCAGAAAAAAAAAAAAAAAAAAAAAAAAACTTGAATTTCCACAAACCTTGGTCTGACAACGCAAAATGCAAAGCAAAGAAATCCTATCAGAAAAAAAAAATCACATATTCTCTCCAAATTGCTCGTCTTCACAGACCACTGAGCAGAAACGGTTCTAATCAGAACCAAATCGGAGCAAAAGTTCCAACTTTTGCTGGGAAAAACAGGGAACTCAAAACCCAAAATCTCACAGCAAGCGTTATCTATATTTTTGTTAAAGAAAGAAAAGGATGGGTATCGAGGAAAATAAAAAAGAGAAATACCGATAATTAGTGACAATAATTGGAGGCGTTATTAATGAGAAATCAAATTGAATGCTGCATAAGGTCCTTATTATGAAGCAATTGAATGAAGAATCCGGAAGATGATTACCGTATATGAAACGCGTGAGTATAGAAAATTGAAGAATCGAACAGAAAGAAGAAACCTAGTGTTTAAGGAAGAAGGTGTTGTGTTGGGTGGGTAAGTAGGTTTTTTATTCTGAGATTTTACTTTAGTAAGAGTGAAAGTGAAGAAGGATGGATTAATTAGGATTTTAGGAGACTCAGATTTGAATATGTATGATATTAAATGCAATGGATCCTGTCTTATCTTATGTTATTTGTCGGTGAAATATGGATATAAGGGATAGTAATTTATACATAGTTTTAAAAACCGGACCGGTCATCGAACCGGTTAAGGTACTGGGTCAGTGAGTCAAAGGTTGAACCGGTGGGTCACTAGTTGAACCGCATGACTCGATTTTTATTTATTTTTATTAAAAAAATATTCATATTAAATATATTTTATACTTATAAATTTTAATAAATTCATATCTTATTTTAAATTTTAATTTTTCTATCTTATTTAAAATTATTTTTATTTTTATTTTATAAAAAAATACATAAAAAATTATATGTTAAACGATATATTAATACAAATTAAAAATATAAATAATATGTACATATATATTATGCTTGCAATTAATATCACAAAATAATATATGTAATATTTACATAAATATTATATTATTAAATGTATAATTTAAAATTAATAATATATTATAAAAGTTATTTAAGCTGTATATATTATAAACAAATATATTAGAACAAGTAGTTATTGTTATATTTAATAAGACTCTTTGCTTTTACATTACATTAAGAGATTCAATTTTTATTATTATTTTTGTGGTTTATGGTCCCTTAAAAAAATTTATAAAAAAAAAAAAAAAAAAAAGTGGTTGGACCGGTTTGACCCACCGGTTCACCGGTTGAACCGGAAAATTGACCGGTTCAATCTGGTTTAAAACGGGTCGACTGCATAACCGATCCAACTTAAGATTCGGACCGGTTGGACCACCGGTTCCCGGTCCAACCGGTCCGACCGGCCGGGTCGGTCCGGGTTTTAAAACACTGAATTTATATCTTTTACTAACATATTTGGAATTAATTTTGAATATAAAAAATATGTATTTTATATATTTATAATTTTTAATAAAGATTAATTAATATTTTTATAATAAATATTTTATACTAATATCATATTTATTAAAAAATTATATTGTAGCATCAGCATGTCTTTGTCTAAGAAAAAACCCACCCTTCTGTCCTTTCACAAGGTCACAACACCCAATGTGTGTGTACTTCCTATTATAAAACAATCACGTGTCACTTATATATATATATATATATATAACAGTTGTTTATATACATTATTGAAGAAAACATTAATATTTAAGCATGCATTGCATAGTTTTTTTTTTTTTTTTTTCTTTCTTTTTGAGGATGCGTTGTGTAGCGTACAATATACTTGTAGGCTTTTTATCATAGTAAGGCATTTTCTAAAATTATTTATTAAAGTAAAATTGTCTTAAAATAATTTTTCATTTTAAAGTGGTCAATGGAAATGTAAGGATTTTTAATATTATTGATGATTTTTTTTTAAAGTATTGAAATACATCTTAAAATATTTTATTATAAATTTTAATTGTAAAAAATATTTATTTTATGTACAGAGAAAACTAAAATACTAATATAATTTATAATGTAGAAGATATTTATTTAATATAAATTTTGTTTATATATCTAAAAATATTAAATTCTTATAAATTTTAATTATATATAAATATGTATTTATCTTAAATATTGTACGCTAAATTATATTTTTAATCTTTTGTATTTATTTTAATTTTTTTTTTATCTTTTAAAATTCTCGATTCAAAGGCAACCTAAAGAATTGGTTAGTATTTACTGATTGATTATCTGATTTAGTAAGCATAATACGAACAGATTTGAAACTAATTTTAAAAAATCAGAAAGATTTAATTTTTTTATGTTCAAAATAGATCTTATATATAAAAAAATCTTAATTGTGCAAATCATTATTTCATCAAGGAAAGAATTATTAGAGATAAAACTTATAAATAAAAATCTGGGTTTAGGGGATTTGATTCATTTTCATGAGAATCAATTCTCTCATAAATGTATACACACAAAAAACAAATTTCTACTTTGTAACTCCATATATTCGAATTGATACTCACAATATTAGATGATATTTTTCATTAAGACACTTTATATTTATCTTGAATTATTTTTAAGCATTTTCCAAGTTACTCACAATGAACTAAACATAGTTAGGATCAATAACTACTAGTATTTTAATTTCTATAATACATAGACAAAATATTTAATATATATAAAAATAAAATTTATAAAAAAAGTTATATATAAATATTATATTTGAATATATAAACTATATTTAAAATTTGTAGAAATAAATATTTTTAAGCATATAAATTATATTTTAAATTTATGATAAATAATTTATATCGTAACATAATATTATTTTTATTAGTTGATAATTTATTTTAAAAATATTAAAATTTAATTCATAAATAAATATGATAAATTAAAATTAAATTAGATTCTAAAAATTTTCTTGTAAATGAAAAACTTTTAAAAACGTTCTCGTATAAGATAAAGATTTATGTTTAATATATAAGAGTTGAAAAATAATTATGATAAATAAAAATTAAATTAGATAAAAGATTATTAAAAAAAAACTCTTTAAAAATCTCAATGAAAAAAAATTCTTAAAATATTTTTTGTACAAGATAAAGATTCGTGTTTAATATATTAAAATTAATTACATAATAGAAGATTTTAAAAAAAAATACAACTTAAAAATAATTTTTTCTTTAATATTTTAGTTGCTTATTCATCAAATTTTGACTATGTTTTACTTTTGTCTTTATTTAAATGATTCTCACTAAGATTCAATTACTTTTTGTCTTTGTCAAAACTTCATGAATGACCTTCATTAAAGGTTGTGTTCTATTTGTTCTTTTAAAGCTAGATTAGTGTCGACTAAATTAATATTAGCTAAAAATTGATAAGAGTATTGAATTTAACGAAAACATAATAATAATAATAATAATAATAATAATAATAATAATAATAATAATAGTAATAATAATAATAATAATAATAATAATGTTGGATAAGCTTATTTTTTTTTACATATGTGGTAGATACAAATTTTTTGTCATCTTTATTAATGTGTGCACACGCATACATATAATAACTAAATATGTCATGTCACATTAAATGTATCAAGTTGTGTATTAGTTGATGTCATCAATTATTTTTAATTCAATCTTAGTTTACAAACTTTTATATACCTTACAAGTTTTCAATTAAATTATACATTATTTTTTATTTTATTTTATTAGAACTTATACATTAGTTTTCCTAAACACACCCTTAATAGTTTTAATACCTCATTTTGTTTTTGAAATCAAGTTAGTTATGCATTTAAAATATTTTTTTTATAAGTAATAATTAAAAAAATGAAAATACATTATAATTTAACATTTAATGTCATTTTATATATTTTTTATTTTTCTTTTATTCGTTATTTAAGAAGGGATTTTTATATTATTATGTTGATATTGATTAATTTTTATCTTTATAATATTTTAATATATGAGATATATGACTAATACTATTTTGTGTAAAATTGTGATGTGTGAGAGCTAGGCATAAGTCTTGAGATAAAGAAGGGAGGTGTTCTTTTTCTTCATTTTCAAGAAAATATTCCTCTCATTCTCCTTCTCTCTATGACTCTGACGCATGAGGTCTTAGTGTGGAAGTTTGTTGTTGGAAGCTTGGTAAGAGAACTTAAAACCTTGGAAGATCATTGTTCTGGTGTGGTGTGAAGATCGAAAGCTCGCAGTTCTCCTTTTCCCGTTTCTCTTATCTTCTTCTTTCTCTCCTCACTTTGGAAGCTCAGAATCAAGGTACGGGAAACTATAACTTGATCTTGGTGGATGATCATGTGAATTTTCATGTTGCATGTGTGGTAGGAATGCTCATTGATGCATAATTGTTTAAATGTTAAATTCATTTGTAAGGAGACTTGGTGTTCTTAGTTTCTTGAAGTTTTTGTGGTATTTGGGGTTTTGGGGGAAAAACCTTGATTTTTTACCCAAATTCTTCTTATGAGTTGTTTTGTTGTTGGAAATTGATGTATTATAGTTGTTTAGGTGAGCTTTTATGGTTTATATTTGAGTTTAGAGCTTGTAGGAAGCTTGGGATGGAATAAAGAAGTTTCGAAACCCAAAAATCATGAAGAATAAGATATTGTCTCTGTCATGAAATGGCTAAGCCATTTTGAAATGGTTGAAAAGAATTGGAGATCAGGATCAAGGGTGTTTCTGGGAGGAATCCATTGAACGGTTTGGTTCTTTCTAAATTAGATTTTGTTGTCTTCATAAAAGTTGTAGTCCTAGATGTTAGCTTTCCAATGGCTTTGAAAGGACCTAAAAAAGATGTCTAGAACTCCAATTATGACCTTTTTAGTGAGTAAAGGTCAAATTGTAAACATTTAAACAAATTGTTGTGATTTTTGTGATTTTCACTATATATGATGATGGAGTTAGAACTTGAAGTCATCATAGTTGTAGATAATCTTCTTATCTTTCGTATGAGATAATGATGAGTTTGATTGGATTAGTGGAACTCCAATTGTGTTGAGTTATGTGAAGGTTGTCTTTGTACTATAATTAATTTTGATAAATTGTGTACTAGCCTAACCGAGTATTGAACTCGTCCCTTACCAAGTTGCCAAACTCGACCAAAGGTTTACCGACTTGAGTAAATAGTGAACTCGGGAGCTCCTCAGAAGCCCCTTCGCTCTTGCATTACTCGGTGCTTGGGGGGCAAGTGTACTGGCCTAGCCGAGTATTGAACTCGTCCCTTACCAAGTTGTCAAACTCGGTCAAAGGTTTACTGACCTGACCAAGCAGTGAACTCGTCATTGCCAAGATACTAAGCTCGGCCAAGAAACATAGACATTGGAGTATCACATCGACCCAAAGAGGCCATGTCATCAAAAGGATAAAAATATAATTTTGTCATCGCGCCGCAATCACAAGGTAAAACCCTAAAATTGCCAATGTGCCGGTAGACAAAGATAACCCTAAAATCATCAAGTTACGCCTACTATATATGCGATACATCTACCCTATCAAGTACTAATTTAAGCATCAAAGTCTCTTTTGCAGGCACCACCCCGATCTTGGAGCAACCAACCTACGAATCAGTGGAGGCTCACCAATCTCATCAAAGAGATCGTCATTAGACCAATCTCAGGTGAGAACAAATTGTATAGATACATGTTGTATGATGTATGATGATGATGATGATGATGATAAACATTGATATGCTATTATGATTAAGTTGTCTAGCATTGATATGTTATGTATGATGAATGTGCTAAAGTTTGCATGGTTAGAGTGGTGTATAAGCATTGATATGTTATAAATTGCATGGTTGAAGTATTGAATAAACATTGGTATGCTATTATTGCATGAAATTTTTTAGCATTGATATGCCATTATTGAATGAATTATTGAGTATTGGTATGCTATTATTGAATGAATTGTTAAGCATTAATATGCTATACTTTGATGAATTGTTAAGCATTGATATGTTATTATTGGTTGAGATGTTAAGCATTGGTATGCTATACATGATTGGTGTGATTTGATCTATATATGCATTGACTTGTGATAATGTATATAGAAGATGTATGTTGATGTGTTGATGCTAAGGATGTTGCGAGCATTAAAGCATGTTGATTGACTTAGGATTAGAAGAAGAGATGTTGTTTAGAAAGTGAAGATCTCATATAAGGAATCTTGTTCTTGGGCCTTGGGAGGCTAATTGTTCAAAACACTCATTGAATAGGTATGAAATACTTGGAGTGAATTTTATTGAGTCTCCTCTAGGTCCTTAGCCAATGTGGAGTAAAGTATGAAGTCAAAGACTACAATCCTTAACTGATTACTGGAAAGGTTGTGTGATTCCTCACAAATAGTTAGTGGGTTAACTCTACGTGTGACTTGGTAATGTATGTCAAGGTCGTGATATGCCTATATTCAATTATATTATTTCTGATAGTGGAATTGAATTTTCCTAGTGTAAGTGATGACACCCGAGAAATCAAAAGTTAAGGATTGGTATCCTATTTTAGCTATGATCGAACAAACACATTTTGGTGTGAAAATGATTAGGTTAGTTCAGTAGGGTCAAGTTATTTAGATAGCTCTAGTGTGTTAGGGGATCTCTGTAGGTGAATGCATGATGATGCATTAATTGAGGTGTATGCACATGATGTATTGTTGATTGGTGTGTTCATATGCATTCAAACATATTGGTATTGTGTTGTTTGGTGAATGTTGTAAATCATAAGGTGTTTTTGTTGGTTTACATGTTGGTAAGTAGTATAGATGTTCTTTCCTATACTAGTATGCTTTTGAAATCTAACTTACTCTTACATGTTTTTCATGTGGTTTGGACTACGATGATCATGATTTTTCATGGGAGTAGGATAGGGTTAGCTAGAGTGGGCTTCATGGAGATGTTGTAGGGCCATTTTGGCGGCACAGTCTTGTCTTGGACTATTTTTTATGGTTTATATAGTAGTGTTTGACCGACACTTAAGATTTTATATTACTTTATACTAGATGATTTTCCATATATTGTATATATTTTTAGAGTTGTTTTTAGTTGCACTTATACTTATATACATGTCATAGTATGCGTATTTGTGTATAGTGAGTATAAAATCTTAAGCATCTGAGTAATTCCACTACTAGTTGGGGATTCCACAAAGTGTAATAGACATGATGGGTCATTATATTTTATAACTTAAATTATAAAAAATGAAGAATAGTGATAAATTGTATATACTTTTAAGATTGTTTATAACCTAATTCCAGAACTAATCAAATAGATTTATCACATCAATTAATTACAACTTAGTTACAGGACTCAGATAGTTAAGTTAAATAGGAAGAATTCGATAATTTTATTGAATTTCTTTATAGTGTAGTTGGAAAGAAACTTTAAGAGAATAATTTAGTTTTTATGAATTTGAAATTTTTTGTTTAAATGAAGAATTTATAAATAAATTAAAATTCAAACATTTGAGAAAATTTTTAAAATAATAGAATTTCAAATCGTTTTAAAAAAATAATAATTTAAAATTTTTCATATTATTTTTCTTGTTTAACATTATCTATATGTCTTTTATCTCTCATTTATATCTCTTCGTCTCTCATAGAGTTGACGAAATGAGTCGAGTTTGTCGAGCTAGCTTGAACTTGTCTAATAAAAA
This sequence comes from Cajanus cajan, assembly GCF_000230855.2. NCBI lineage: Eukaryota > Viridiplantae > Streptophyta > Magnoliopsida > Fabales > Fabaceae > Cajanus > Cajanus cajan. The sequence continues at coordinate 66,760,138 of NC_138519.1, forward strand.
TAAAAATATTTTTTAATTATTGAATTTTAAGATTATTATTTAAATTATTATATATTATCTAATATTAAAATTATTTTTAAATTATTAAATGTTAAAAAAATTCCTAATGTTTATTTTTATAAAGTTCATTCTTAAAATTTAAATCTCTGAACTTTAGTAACATTCACTCAAACCAAGAGTAAATTTACCTAAACTTAACTCATGTTCTACATCAAATTTTAACTGTTGAATTAAAAGTTCTTAATGTATAAATCAGGCTTGCAAAGTTTTAAAATATTTGAAAACTATTTGATACATCATTTCATTAATTCAAATAATTTTTAATTTGAATTAATAAAATAGAGTATCAAATAATTTTCAAATTTTTTAAAACTTTGCAAACTTGATCTATGTGTTAAAATTTTTTAATTTGATAGTTGGATCGATAAAATTTGATATAAAACATGAGTTATTTAGTAGAGTAAGTATACATAGACTTATTTCACTTAATAACTCATATTCTTCATCAAATTGCAATGATCTAACCGTTGAATTAAAATTTTTTTAATGCATATACCAAGTCTATAAATTTTTAAAAATTTTAAAAATTATTTGATACTTTATTTTATTAATTCAAACAAATATGTAAAATTATGATTATTCGTCAATTTGAATTAATGAAACAAATTATCAAATAGTTTTAAATTTTTTAAAAGTTTACGGACTTGATTTATATATTAAAAATATTTAATTTAATGATTAAATCATTAAAATTTGATGCAGAACATGAAATATTAAATAAAGTAAGTTTAGGTAGATGTACTCTTGGAGTAAATGAATCCCCTCTCTATTTTTTTTTTTTCTCTCTCTCTTTATATATATATATATATATATATATATATATATATATTATAATCAAATACGTCACTTTAAATGTATTATGTTGTTTATTAATTGATCTCATCAACTAATTTTCAATTCAAACATATACCTTATAAACTTGTAGACATTTGTTTCGCTAAATACACCCTTAATGTTTTTAATTCCTCACTTTGTTTTTGAAAGTAAATCAAGTATGTATTTAAAATATTTATTTAATAAGTAATAATGAAAAAACAAAAAATATATATTAAAATTTAACATTTAATGTCATTTATATATTTGTCATTTTCCTACTCACAATTCATAATTTAAGGAGCAACTTTATCTTATTATGTTGATTAACTTTTATCTTTATAATATAGTTGTCAATTTATGTCCGGTCAGCCCATAAATAAGGTCGGTCTAAGCCACAAAAAAGATAGCTTAAATAGAACGAAGTCATTTTAGCTTAATCCACCAAGTCCGATAAACCCAATAGGCCTAGGTTAAGTTGTCCCACAAACTTACAGGTTGACTCGTTAAACTAATAAGTGGAATAATCTAAACTATTTTGTAAATTTGTAATGTATAATAAAATAAAATATAATAATAGTAATAGTCTTTTACTTTTTTATGTTCACTTATAGAGTTATGATTATAAGTTTAGAATTAGGATTAGTTGCTATAAGAGTTTTGCTACTCTCATTACATCGTTGATGACTTGACCTTGTGACTAGTCCTCTCTATTTTATTTATCAAAGAAGAAAAATACACAATCACACTCGTGCTTGTGCTCATGGAGTCATGATAAAAGTGAGATTAGGGATATTAATGATGAAGACAAGATACTGAAAAAAAAAACTAAAAAAACTAAGTCTAATACCTCTAATGTATGCAATTATTATGAAAATTGATCTAGTTAATGCAAATGCAATGATTGTGGAAAATTGTATACATGTAAATCTATTAAATGTTTCATGACATGATTTAGTATCAATTAATCATATTATAATTTTTTTATTGTAAAAAATAGATTTTATTTTTTAAATGTGTTTCTTTTAATTAGGCTAATTTGGCCTGATGCCTAACATGGGCCAAGTTGGGAAAAAAAAATAAAAGCCTAAAAATAAAATATAGGTCAAGCTAGTATAACCTAAAATAGTATTTGGTTCGTGTAGATTAGGTTAGGTCAGACTAACACAACTTATTTAACACCTTATATTTCAATATACTAAGATATATATAATTGTATCTTCACAGGGTACAGTGGTAATTTTATCCTTATTTGTAAATCTCCTGGTCCTCATCCTTCAAATCTTTTGCCCTTATCTGTTGCCTTGCTACCCTTGACCTTACCTAATCGAAGAGATAAGCCTTTATCCACTGCCTTGCTATCCTTGACCTTACCTAACCGAAGAGATAAATGTTTTTAGTCTTATCTATACGAACTTGATAAATGTCTTTGACCTTACTTATCCGAGAAGGGAAATGAGTGTACTTACAAAAATCACTCCAACACTCAAGTTCACAGTCTTAGTTAGGGTGACACAATTAATGTTATAATAAATGTGAACTAAAAGCACCTTAATACATCATTATTTATACTAACCTTATTGAAGTGTTTGTTTGGATAGTCCTTAGAAGGGATCTAAGGAGTCTTCGATTTGTCTTTCAATCAAGCTCTACCAATATTCTTCTACTTTATTCTTAAAATACTTATTCGAATAGTCTTCAGTAGGGATCCAAGGAGTCTTCAATTTACCCTCTAACTAAACCTTAACAGTATACATACCCTCAAACTTTCAAGATATTTCATATATAAAATTAAGGAAAATCTAATCAAAGTGTCTCTTCAAATATTCTAGTAAACGTTACACCTCATTAATTTCTCTAACAACATTGACTTTGAAATGCTTTTCCTATGAATAATCATGCCTCTTAGTTTTCTTTCTTTCTTGAAATGAGGTAGGTGTTTCTTTTTGCAAACATTCGAAAGGTTGTTTATTGACAATTATTGATTTAACTTTTAATTAGATGATTGGCACCCTTAGTATTATTTGTTCCCCTCCAATTTCTATTACTATGAATAAAATTTACTTTTATCAAATTTATTGTTCTAACACCGACTACTCTCCAATAATTTCTTGTTCTGACACCGACTACTCTCTTATAATTTCTGGCTTTGAAACTGAGTACTCTTTTGTTTTTTTTTCCTTCTGAATTTCCTACTTTAAAAGGTAAACATGAGTAACTCTTCCTTTCCTTCTTTTGAACACTCATCTTCCTCTGCTTTTTATTTATCTTCCTCATATGAAAGTGCTCCTTCTAACGTCATATTTCTTTTGAACACTCGTCTTCATCTAATTTTTTTTATTTATCTTCCTCCTCCGAAAGTGCCCCTTCTAACGTCATAATAGAACCTTCCGCCGAACCTGAGAACCTAGACCTTGATTCTACCGAAGACATCTACAAATCAAAAATTGTCCCCAATTTTGAATGGATTCATGATGTTGTTGCTACCTACAACTCATTTCAACGACCCGAGATCCCTTTAAAATTTTGTAACTCATGCTAAAATTTCTTCTTTTTGTCCAACGAGGATCCATTTCTTATATTTGTAAAATGTTGTAAAATCGATGCCTATCTGATCGAGACTTCATCTTTGCCTAAAAGAGCCCTCAAGATAAAACCAATATACTTCTAAGACTGCGTATAACCTAATTCGACAACCAACCGAGTAGATTTATCATACCAGTAAGTCGGTTACAGAACTAGGATAGTTAAATTAAAACGGAAGAACTTGAAGATTTTATTTGAAAGTTCTTAAGAGTGTATTTGGATGGAGAATTTAGATAAAGTAATTCATTTATTTGAAGAATTTTAAATTCTTTGAAGTGAAATACTTTGTTTAGATGAAGAATTTAAAAAGAATTTAAAATCCAAGTATTTGTAAAACTCCTTGAAATAATAGAATTTTAAATTCTCTAAAAAATGTAAGAATTTGAAATTCTTCATTTTTTTTTTCTTATTTCACTTATATATTTTATCTTATCTTTTCATATTTGTAATTATTGAATATTCAAAAATAGTTTTAAAATTATTAAATACTATCTAATATTAATTTTTTAAATTATTAAATATTTAAAATTGACTAATATTTATTTTTGTAAAATTTTATTTAAAAATCTCAACATATAAATATATTTTTAAAATCAATTTACTATGATAGAATCAAATTATCGTATCTAAATTAACAATTTTAAATTTTAAAAATTTGAATTAACTTATCCAAACAAAACATTTTAAAAATAATAAAAATTGAAATCAAAATACTTCAAATATTAAGAATTTCAAATTCTTTAAATTTGTAAAATTTCTCATCTAAACATACCATAAAGAAATTTAATATTTATTGATTGATTATATGATTCGGTATGTATTTGTCTTGGGATGATGCTCTGATATTCAAGCAAGTAAATTATACCTCCTTTCATGAGAACTAGTTTCACGCCCTAGTCATACTGCAGTCGTGAACAGTTACTGATTATATGGTAATCAAAATGGCATTTCAGAGTAACAGTTACCGCTCAAATCAAACAAAAGAGCAATCAAATTCACTGTCTGTGATACTCTTCGTAGTGGAAAAAGATATTTTATAAGAAAACGAAAAGACTGAAGCCTGATCATTAGTAGTATCCCGCCTATTATGGAAGTGTACAACTACAAAAAAAATGTAAAATTATAGGATGCTCCCCCCTCTCATCTTAGCTACTCCCTCGTTCAAGATAATAGTGGTGGTATGTCGTGTTTTGTTTGAACCTTGAACCATATTTTGCGTGAAGCTAATCAGCCAACAGATGTTTACTAAACTTGATTTATCCCTTCATTTGCGATAATTTAGTTTTCTCTTCAGGCACCAGAGTTTCTGATTTATCCCCTATTGCCTGGGGAATATTAATGAATTGTGTGGTGGGACTGAGGACCCTCCCTATCATAAAAAAAATGTTTATACCCACTTTTGCAATGATGCACGTTTAGCAATTAACACCCTCTCATATCTCAATGGTTGTCGCATACATTAGGGAGGTAATACATAGACTGTTACATTTCCAAAACAGCCTTAGTTTCATAGTTTTCAGGACATTTAATATCGTTGTGTTTGTTGAGTACAAAACACTCACGTCGCCAAGCGTGATCAGTTGGAATCTGTTCAATTATAATTAGAAGACTCAGAACACTGGGGACCCAGAAGCGCAGAAGGAAAGAAAGGTGAGAATGGGAAGAGAATTGCTGAAGCGACTCCAACTAAAAACCAGCAACAAAATACGAGAAAATTGTTTGCTGATAAATTAGTCAGGCGCTGAGAACAGGAAGCATAGTAGACATCATTTACAAGGGCAATATAGGCAACATCTGTAACCGGAAATCAATATAATAATTAACCAGGCATCATGCAGGTGCTTGGAGATTTAAGTAAGCAAAAGGAAAAACATCAGACGATCCTTTGTTTTAATTCCCCTGATTTGTAGTAACAAAAAAGGGACTTGTAATTTGTAATTACAAAAGTACTCATCATGACAGGTCCTTCCATGCTTCTGCCGGTTATTTTGGGCACAGATGATTTACAAGGAAATGTTTTGCAAAAAACTTAACCACAATTCAAAAGAATGGATGTAGTCCAACTGCAAATTATGTTTTGTGAGTAGTTTGGACATGTTTCACAAATCCATTCCAGTACACTATTTTGTAAAATAAGAGAATAGGAAATGAGAACTAGATTATTATTTTTAAGTAGATCCAATATGACCATTTCAATACTTTCAATACATTGTTTGAGTATAATTATTCGAATTTGAAATGAGTACTAAAATATAACTTAGGCAAATGCTTATTTGTCAAAAAGAGCTGGTCTAAACTATTTAAGGGAAAATTCGTAAAGAAAAATGGCTTAAACAAAAGACAAGGCACACGATCGGCAAGAGAAGCATTATGAATGAAATCCTATAAACAATTGGTACTACAGTACTACCAAGGCATGAATAAGAAGCGACCATCCCTATGTACAACAGAAGCTAAAAAATGAGCAATATTTACCTAACGAATCAAGAACTGGAATGAGGAGTTTTGGAGGCCATGGCGGCCAAGGAGTCACGGAAAGCCAAAGCCTGAGAAGAGACGGGCTCATCATGAGGCGTGGAAGGTGCAGTCTCGGAGTCTTGAAATTCGGAAGCGAGGGCGGAGAAATCCTCCCTCATGAGCAAACAATTGTGAAGAATGGAGCAGGCGGCGATGTAGGCGACGGTCACACCAATTTGCATAGAATATGACAAGAACTGGGGTTTCACTTTTCAGAATCGAATTTTCCCACAGGTCTTTGGTAACTGGTGCAGCTGCCATGTAACAACTTCACATAATTAAAAGACCATCTTTCGATTCAAGCCACAATACACACTAACATGCCATAAATGAAAAAATTGAAACAAACAGACAAAAAAACATGAGCCTTAAATCACAGTGAAATATTTCAACATTAATTCCCTCCTTTGTCAGGAACGTGGTTACATAGAGAGGGAAAATTTTCTACTCATTAACAAACACTTGTTTCAGACTTCTACATGGTTGACTCTCGTCTTTTTCTTTTGAGGCAGAGGGGACATTTTCATGATTTAATTTCAAACAAACTAGCAAGTCTGAAAAGGAAACAATTTAAATATATTTGAATATACAACAATAACATCAGGTAGCCCAAGCATCCAATCCTATTGATATAATAGCCAAAAGAAGCGGAAGGGCGTGGGGACGAAAGAACTTTTCAAGCTCTTCAGATGAGAAAACAATTATGACAATTCAAATGATCAAATTAGCCTCAGTCCTAAAAAACAAGAGGAAAAAAACTATTACAATAATGCTAGCAATTCAAACTAGGAATGAACACAATGATGAAATATCAACTAGGCTACACAATTTCCTTGAAATTTAAATAAGCAAGGATAAAAGATCAAAAGGATACTTAGGTATATAATGCTTCTGATCTGTAATTACGAAAATATGTCATCATGACAGGTCCTGTATGCTGGATTGTCAGGTTGAAGCAAGATATAGGCAATAAACTATATGTTACGTGCCTGTCCCCCCTGCCTCTGCATGTTATTTTGGGCACAAATGATTTAAAAGGAAAAGTTCTGCAAAACTTAACCACAATTAAGAATGAATCTATTCCAACTGCAACTTATATTTTGTCAGTAGTTTGGACATGTTTCACATATTCATTCCACTGTGGATACAATTTTGTAAAAAAGAGAATAGGAAAGGAGGACTAGATTCTTATTTTTAAGCAGATCCAGTATGACCATTTCAACACTTTCACATACATTGCTTGAGTTCATTTCTTCAAATTTGAAATGAGTACTAAAATATAACGCCTAATATTGTTCTTTTCAGTCACTCCAAAAGCTAAAATCACATGGTAACATTCTACAGACCCTACGAAAAGCCCAAGTTGGAAAATGCTAAAAAGTATGAAAGTTAAGGATCAAACAGCACCCTTTAAGTGGAAAATGAAAAATACATTAAAAAAAAAAAAAAAAAAAAAAGTCAGGGTACACGATCGGCAAGAGAAGCATTATGAATGAAATCCTATAAAGAAATTGTACTACAGTACTACCAAGGCATGAATAAGAAGCGACCATCCCCATGTACAACAGAATCTAAAAAATGAGCAATATTTACCAAGCGAATCAAGAACTGGAATGAGGAGTTTTGGTGGCGATGGCGGCCAAGGAGTCACGGAAAGCCAAAGCCTGAGAAGAGACGGGCTCATCATGAGGCGTGGAAGGCGCAGTGTGGGAGTCTTGAAATTCGGAAGCGAGGGCGGAGAAATCCTCCCTCATGAGCAAACAATTGTGAAGAATGGAGCAGGCGGCGATGTAGGCGACGGTCATCTTAGGGTCCTCGGCGAGGGGTTGGGAGAGGACGGCCCAGTTCCTCAAGCTGGCGGCGGTTCTGAGGGCGGGAAGGCGCATGAGGCGGTGAGCGGCGTTGAAGTTGTGTTGGAGAGAAGAGGGGAGAGGGTGGGGGAAGGGGACCATGAGCCAGGGGAGGAGAGGGTAGTGGGAATCGGCGATAAGGTATTGGCGAGAGGGGGCATTGAGGAGGGTTCCGTTTTGGATGTCGGAGAAGAGGGAGGAGGATTTGAGGATTTGGGAATTGGATTTGTGGGAGGGGAAGCCAGCGGCGAGGGTGAGGATGCGGAGGGAGGAGTCGACGACGAGCTGGGCGGCGAGGGAGTGGAAGCGAACGCAGAAGAGGATGCCGCAGCAGTTGGGGAGGGAGGAGAGGGAGTGGAAGGGGAGGGAGACTTGGCGGAGGTCGGGGGGGAAGGAGAGCCAGAAGCGGAAGTTGGTGCAGAGGACGCGGCAGAGGTGTTTGACGCAGAACTTGGCGACGGGGAGGGGGACGGAGAAGCGGGCGGCCAGGGAGGGGTAGTCGGAGGCGGAGGCCAGGCGGGAGAGGCCGATGGCCAGGCGGAGTGGGGCGGGGAGGTTGAGGGGCGGGAGATGGGCTGGGTCTCGGCAGTCGAGGAGTGGCTCGAGGAGGCCGGAGAGCCACTCGAATGTGGAGGAGGTCATGAGGAAGGTGTTGCGGAAGGGGTCTGGGGTGCGGGTGAGGGGATTGGGGGTTGGGAGAAGCGCTTCTAGGGAATTGCGTTTGCGTTTGCGTTTGCGTTTGCGTTTGCGGGTGAGGGTGAGCGCGAGGGTTGTGTTGAGATGTTGGGAGTAGAGGAGCAGTGGGAGTAGGGAATGGGAATTGGGATTGGGATTGGGATTGGATGGGAAAATGTGAAGGAGGAGGAGGAGGAGTTGGGAGATGAGGGAGGAGAGTATGGCGGCTAGTTTGCGAGATTCCATGACAGATTTTGGATTTGGGGGAACGGAAACCGAGGTTTCTTGTTTCTTTCTTTCTACAGTCAACTCACTCTGACACACCTTCCCTTTCATTGGCTCTAACCGTATCACCACCAACCAACCTTCCATTTCGGCGCCCCCTTCCCTTCCCAAAACTTTAAGAACCTTCTACGCCCGCATATTCTACCATAATAACATTTTACGCTTCACATTCCTATGCAACTATATAATATAAACCAATAAATTCATAAAACACAATGCTAACTTTTACAAATTTTATCTTATTTACAACTAAATCATATACATAATATTCATTTTTGCCGCTGATAAATAAAAAAAAATGAATACTTTTTATAAAAAAAAATTATTATCGATGTATTTGTAAAATAATTAATGGATTTGTAAACACGGTCTTAGTAAAAAAAAAAAATAGTTGCTAGACTAAATTATAGAATGTATTTAATTTTTTATTTAGAAATATTTAAAGTATGGGATCGCTTCTATTTTAAAATATTATTTATATATAGAAATGTTTTAATTTATTTTATTTTTAATTTAAAAATAAAATAAAATCTTTATCCAAATCTCTTGATATCTTCATTAAATAAAATGACAAAAATACTAGTAGAATAAGAAGGCAATTTACTTAAATATACTTATATTTTCTAAATTTGTGAGAATTAATAATTTTTTAAAACAACAATGAATGCTTAATATTTTAAAATCAAAGTATAGTTATGTAAATTTTTAAGTTTTACCAAATAAATTTGGTTTCTACTTTATTTATTGAAACTTAAAAATTATTTATACTACAAGAAATGTTACATATTGTGACATATAAAAAGTATCACTACAAGTATAAAATATGTAGGTATAAATCAATTTAACATGTAATTACATATAATTTGTGTTAATTTTGAATAAAACTTAATAACATATATTGTGTATCACTATAGTTTATATCTACATTTTTAATAATATACTAACATATATTATATAATGTAGATAAAAATAATTTTTTAGTAATAAATATTGTGTCGGTATATAACAATTTTATTTTTATTATTATCTTATAATAATAAGCATGTTAAAGAAGAGTATTAAAAAATATATAAATAAGATTTTTATGTTTGTATTGATTCATACTTCATGGAAAATTTTCAATTTGACTATAATTTTTATGTTTGTATTGATTTTTTGTGACATACAAAAAATATTATTATAAATATAAAATATGTAGGTATAAATCAATTTAATACATAATTACATATAATTTTAATGTTAATTTTAAATAAAATTTAATAATATATATTGTGTATTACTATAATTTATATTTACACTTTTTAATAATATACTAATATATATTGTATAATATAAATAAAAATAATTTGTTAATAATAAATATTGTGTCAATATATAACAATTTTATTTTTAGGCTATAAGCATGTTAAAGAAGAGTATTAAAAAAATATATAAATAAGATTTTTATGTTTGTATTGACTCATACTTCATGGAAAATTTTCTTTTTATTTTAACTTTTTATTTATAGCGATTGACTAAAATAAATTTCTGTCATATAAGGAAAATTTCCAATTATTTATAGAGAATTTCTACGGTACCCTCTGTAAAAGAAGGGTACCGGTACTGTCGGTGACGTGTCGATGATGTGTGATCCAAATCACTTATAATTTTATAATTATTTACAATTCAATATCCACGTCAATTATAATGAAATTCACGTTTTTTAATATTTTTTCGGAGTGTTTGCTTCGTGTTTCTTCCTCTTTTTTTTTGAAATGTTTGCTTCGTGTTTCTTCCTCTCAGCGGTAATGGTCCCCAATAGGGTTATCACAGGGCTTGGGAGGGGAACCAGTTAGGAGCAAGATGCGGGGTTTACCTCTCACGAAATTAGGGTATTCGGGGTTTTGGAGGAGTCAAGCCTTGCGTTCTTCGTCCCAATTGCGGATCTTGGGGCCCAGGCTGTAGGTCACGTTAGGGTTCAAGGGGGCTTGCTCGTCGGGGTCGTTGGGGTCGGCGTCGGAGCGGATCTTGGCCAGGATGCAGTTGGTCTCCTCCACGAGATTCTGGTTGACGGCGTCGGCGTCGGAGGAGCCGAGGTTGACGCCGATGGTGCCGCGGAGGACGAGGATGTCGTTAGAGACAAAGGTAACCTTGGAGGAGTCATGGTCGACGGTGGAGAGGAGGGAATAGTGGAGGGCGAAGGAGGAGGGGAGGGAGGAGTGGTAAATGGCTGTGGCGAGGGAGTTCAAGAAGTAGGGAGGGGAGTGGGAGACGGAGGAGCAAGGGAGAGGTGGGAGACGGAGGGAGGGGAGAGGAGATCGTATAATTATAAAAATATTAATAAAAACTTAAAAATAAATAATGTAAAAATTTAAATATAAAATAATTGTTATTTAAAAGGTTGACATGGCATTTGACATGATATTTAGATGATGTGTACATATACACATTAGCTACAGTTAGGGGTGGGTAGACGGACCCGGGTCCGCGGACTGGTTCGTAAGTCCGCGAATTTCGCGGATAACGGACCAGTTTTTTTCAAATCCGTATGACTATGTCTAATTTTTGAGCCCGGCCCGTGAAGTCCGCGGACTTAGCGGATTTAATTCGCGGGCTCGCGGGCTAGTCCGCGGACTTCACTAATTAATATTTTTAAATATTATGATTTTAATATTAAGTTGTGTATTTAATTTTTTAAATTATTATGACATTAAAATTATGTTTAGTTGATAGGTATTTGTCATTTGAATTACTTTTATGACATTTTGATGCTTTTATTATTGAAAGTTTGGTACTATTATTTAAGTATTTGTAATTATTTTTATTTTAATATTTTAATATTTAGTATTTTAAACCATTTTAACTATTGATAAATTTTAGTATGATAAAATTTAGCTTATAAATAAAAAATATTTTTTTCTTCTAATTTTATGTATTTTTATTTTTTAAAAATTTATTTTTTTGAACCATTATTTAGGCCCGCGGACCGGTCCGTTATCCGTGGATTTTGGCGGGCCGGGTACGGACTTAAAAAATAAGTCCATTTATTTTACGGACCGGACTTATCCGGCCCGTTTAAAATGCGAGTTTTACGGACCGGGCCTTAAACGGGCCGGACCGGTCCGTATACCCACCCCTAGCTACAGTACCAAAACCCCTCATTTATCAGGGGTACAGTAGCAACTCCCTTATTTATATATACGTGTGTATATTCCGGTACTGCATTTTATTCTGATGTCATATTTAAACATTTTAAATTAATCTCTGAAAACTATGGCTTGTAAAGAAAAATGTAATTAGTAAACATTTTTTTTTTCCTTATCAGTCGAATTCGAATTAATTTTTGTTTATCATAAATTGCTCTATTCTATGATAAATCACCTAAGCCACGTTGGGATCAGATCAGTTAGCCGTAACTTTCGATTATTAATACTTCAAAACATAATTACTCTAAATATTGGTGGTAGAGGTGTAATCATGAATTCATGATGATTTTGCTGAGTATTAACTTATTCGTGGTTAATATAATCATCCAAAATATATTTTTTAATTTTAACGTAAAATTCTTTATTTTAATCTTTATACAAGCAAGTTCAATTTTATCATATATTGGCAGTAGGGATGGAACCAGAGTTTAAAGGCTACTAGGGACCCAACTAAAAAAAATAGTCTAATGAATATACACGTTAACTCATTTATATTAAATATCAACCGTTATTTTATGTAAAAATATTTTTAAGAGATTTTCTTCGACGAGTATATTTTTAGAGAAAAAAATTAATTTTTTATTTAATTTAATTTTTATTTATTATAATTATTTTAAATTTAATTTTAATATTTGAAAAATAAATTATTAATAAATAAAAATAATATTATGTTGTAATATAAGTTTTTTTATATCATAATCTGAAATTAGTCTTCATATATTAAATATGAACATCTTTTTTTTTTTTGTGAAAGTGTTGGTCAATTTTATTTTTACGAGATGATTTTATGAATTTTTTTAATTTTTTATATAATTTAATTTTTATTTATCATAATTATTTATAAATTAAATTTTGACATTTTTAAAATAAATTATTAATAAATAAAAATAATTTTATAATAAAATATAAATTATTTATTATAAATCTTAATAATATATATTTAAAAACATCTATTTATATAAATTTTAAATATAATTTATGTATTTAAATGTAATATTTATTTATATATAATTTATTATAAATTTTAGTTACATATAATTAGCAGAAAAAGACATTTTATGCTCTCTTGTAAAAAAAGAATAAAACAAAAAAGAATAATTATTTGAAAGTGTGTCGCTCTATTTTTAAAAAATTAAAACAAAAATGTGAACAAGAAAAAGGCCTGTCACTTTTATTAACAGATAAGCATTTAACTTGTATATTGTACATGTTAAAATATTAGTATAATTTATATATTTAAAAATATATTTTTATACAAATTTTAAAAATAATTTATATATTCAAATATAATATTTATTTATAAAAATAATTTATTATAAATTTTAACTATATATAATAAATATTTATCATATGCATTACACATGTTAAAATACTAATTAAATTTAAAATATAAATATTTGTTCTTATTTATTTTAAAATGTTAAATATATTAATAGTCTATCAAAATATGGATTTTAACCGACCAATCTTCATTTATAAATTTGACGCATATTATATTTTTGAATTTTAAGATCTTCCTTTTAAAGAAGGCATCAAATGCTGTTGGTTTCTTCATAAAAGAAATGATAAATGCAAATATATTAATAAAATTATATAATAATATTATTTTTTACATTTATTTTTTTATATGAAAATACAATTATTATTTTGAGAACTCATATTTAATAAAGATAATTTTATGTTTATCTACTTTTAAAAAATTAGGATAAAATTCAGATAATTATTTATATTTTATCATCAAAATTTTCATTTAGAAGATAATATATGGATATTTTTCTAGTGATAAATATCTTACATTATATATATATATATATATATATATATATATATATATATATATATATATATAAACTTGATCAAATAATATGATGAAATTTATTTAGTTTCTATTTTTCAATTTTATTATTTATTTTTAGTGTAAAATTAGAGAAAATAAAAATATATAAAAAAACCGTAAATGACACAAGTGTGTGCCTTGAATTATTGATTGCAATTTACAATGGTTAACAATAATAGAACGTGATAATTAATTACGTGGAATTTTATTTTTTTTGACATGACCTAAATCCTATTATTAGAATGAAAAGGTTAAAAGCATGACTATTTATTTAAAGTTTAGGAGATTACTTGCATGCCCTTTCGGAATAGAGGGTTTAGGTGCCCTCTGTACGGACATCCAATCAGGTCATGCCACGTGGCCACTTACTCCATGTCACCCAGGGTGTTGAAACTTTGACCTGAAATCGGGTAATTGGATCTGATCCGCCCCTGCACCATGATCCAACAAACCAACCCGAATAGAGGGTCCCTCTTTTGTCCAATTTGTAAATGCATGCCACCTCATTTTGTTTGCATTGAAACGTGGCTCCATCTATTTCTCTTTAATCGAAGCTTGTCTCCTTTCGTGTTTCGTTGCCTCCATCTTCTTCTCTTAAGACAAGGTTGTTTCCCTTCCCATCGTCGTGTTTGGTTGGATCAGGTGTTGTATCTACGTTTCCATGTTGTTTTCCTTTCGTGTTTCCTTGGATCCGCTCTTGTATGTCCATTTCCATCTTCTTCTCCTCATGCATGTTGTTCTCTATTGTGTGTTTTTCTTTGTGTTTGTTTCCATTTGAAAACCTTGTAGGTTGTTGTTGTGATGAAAGGTTGTGTCGATTTCCATTTGAAATCGATTTGAGTTCAAAAAAATCACAGCTGATTTTCCAGTTTTGTGTGTGGTTCCGGAGGATACGCACCCGTAATCTGAAGTGAACAGTTAGTGGTAAGTTAAATTTTGCTCGATTAAGTCGTAATAAGTTTGCAATTGTGGTCGGATTGTATTTAATTCGCTAGTCATCTACTGTTGGTTTGACGAATGACAACGATTCGCCAATAATATAATGTGGTAAGTTATATTTTCATTATTTTGGCGTATTATAGCCTTCTTTAGGTTCTGTTACTACTTGTAACCTTCATGCAGTGTAGGATTTTCAGTATTCAATGTTGAGAAATTTAAGTTTGAAAAGAAAAATCGAGTTGAACTAAATAGTTTGTGTTGCATTGAATTTGGACTATTATTGACTGTGTTTTTGGATAATGTGTATTTTGGTGAAATATATGATCAGATATGGATAATTTATATAATATAAGTGTTAGTGAAACAAATATGTTACGTGAATAATGTTTAATTTTTTTCCATTAGTTGATTAAGTAATTTTGTAATGCAGATGTCTAACCTTAATGACGAAGGGTTTGTTAATTTAGATGATCAGAAGGAAATGAATGTTTCTAATAACAATGCATCAGATGAAGAAAGTAGTTGAAGTGATGTCGGTTTTGGTAATGAGGAAGATGATGCGCATATTGATAGTAATCATAATGAATACAAAAGTTTTATGGATTTGACTGTAGACGACATATTGGGTTTGGAATTTGGTAGTGAACATGATGCATATAAATTTTACTTTGCATATGGTAAATTTCATGGTTTTGGGATTAGGAAGGATGACATTGGTCATGATGCAAATGGCAAAATAGTAATGCATCAATTTTTATGCAATAAAGGGGGCTTAAGAGACAAAAAACATCTTATGAGAGATGATAGAAAAAAGGGGCATAGGCCTCTTAGTCGTACTAATTGTAAAGCCAAACTTCGTGTACGGCTTGATCCAAATACAAGTAAATGGAAAGTTGTGTCATTTGAGGAAGGTCACAACCATGAGATGTGCCACTCAAATTATGTGCCATTCATTAGGACTTATCGCGGATTGTCAAGTAGTGATAAGGGTCAAGTTAATTGTTTGCATGAACATGGGGTTAGAGCATGCCATATAATGGGATACATGATGGACCAAAAGGGAGGTCATTTAGGCATTGGGTTTAATAAGAAAGACCTTTTTAACCACATTGAGCGATATAGACATTCTAAAATCCAAGATGGGGATGTTTTGGCTGCCTTAAGTTATCTTCAAGGCAAGGCTGATAATGATCCAATGTTTTATGCTAAATATATGTTAGGAGACAATGGAAAAATGGAACATTTGTTTTGGGCTGATGGTACTAGTAGGTGTGACTATCAATGTTTTGGCGATGTTGTTGCATTTGATAGTACCTATAAGAAGAACAAATACAACAAGCCTTTGGTAATATTTTCTGGAAAAAATCATCATGGGCAAACTGTTATTTTTGGTGCTAGTTTGATTTCTGATGAAACCACCGATACTTATAAGTGGGTGTTAGAAGCTTTTTTGGAAGCTATGTCTCTTCAGCAGCCTAAGGGGGTAGTGACAGATGGTGATGGGGCTATGAGGGAGGCAATTAGGCAAGTATTTCCTATGGCAACACATAGACTTTGTGCATGGCATCTACAAAAGAATGCTTGTCAGAATGTGAAGAATTGCAAATTTTTAGCTGATTTTAAAAAGGCAATGTATGGAAAGTTTACCCCTGAAAAGTTTGAAACATTTTGGAAGGAAATGGTTAGCAAAAACCAGCTTGAAGGCAACAACTGGATTTTGCAAACGTATGAAAAAAGGTGTATGTGGGCAAATGCTTATCTACGAGATAAATTTTTTGCTGGTATTAAAACGACGTCTTTGTGTGAAGGAGTAAATAATTGTATTAAAACTTATGTGAGGAGGAAAAACAGCATGGTTGAGTTGTTGCATAATTTGGAACAATCTCTAAGAGATTACAGGTACAATGAATTGATTGCTGACTTTAATTCATTTTATACAGAACCTGTTTTGACAACTTCGCTTCAAAAAATTGAGAAACAGGCTGCAAAGTTATACACACGTTTTCAAGTTGGTAAAAGCTGAGATACTTGATGTTGGGGCAATGAATGTAGTTGAGAGGACTGAAAATGGTAACAAGGTAGTATTTAAGGTGGAGAAATACTCTGAACAACATCGTATACATGAAGTTGTGTTTGATACTGAAGAATGTAAATTTTTTTGTGATTGTATGTTATTTGAATCTTGTGGAATTCCTTGTGGGCATATTATATGCTCAATGCGGCTAGATCATATCACCTTGTTTCCTACAACATTAATATGCAAGTGTTGGATGAAGGATGCGAAGAGTTCAATTATTTCGTCATATGATGCAGGGAATAATGATAGTGAGATGAGTAATGTGGCACGTCTTAGTGTTTTGGCTTCATCTTGTAATAGACTTTGTGAAATGGCAGCCAAAAAACATGAAACTTTCAATTTCATCAGGGAAGAGATTTTGAAGTTACTTGGAAAAATAGAAAAGAAGAGTGTTATTGGATTGGATAATGAAACATGTGATCCTAATGTTGTGAAGACTAAAGGAGCCTCACAGAAAAAGAAGTTGACCAAGAAAAGGAAATGCTCAAATTGCCATAAATGTGGGCATATAAAATCTAAATGTCCTTTGCTTGATTGTATAGAAGATAATTTGATTAGTATTGACGAATGGTTTGATTCAGGGGATGATGGGGTACAAGACAATGTAATTTTTATAATTCAATATTTGCGTAAATTATTTGTAGTTGAATAATTTTTTTATATAATTATTTTTAATACATGTTAATTGCAGGTGCAAGAAGACATTCGTCGTAATGAGTTTGACATGAATGATAGTACAGATGCAGAACAAAGTTCCCAAAATTATGTAATAAGAAACATGATGTGTCTATGGGTTTGGTTTAAGTTTTAGTTGATATTTTTTGAAGTAGAGATTTTGACTTTATTTTAATTAAATGATTTACAGATACGTAGAAGACAAATTAGACTTGGGGGAGGTGATAAGGGTCAGCAACAAAGATCCTGAAAAATGGAGATGGTAAAGGATATTGTCCCGATGGTTGTGTCTGTTACAATTATTAAATAGAATAAATTAAATTTTGGTATCAACATTATTGTTATTTATGATTTTATTTATTTTGTTTATTTTTTAAATGTGATGAGACAGAGAATTGGCGTTGGGAAGTGGCTGGTAAAGTGTGCAATGGATGAAAAGTAAAAAAAAATTAAGTACTATGTTAGGGTTATTCTTTTTAGAGTAAGTTTTATTTGTTTGTGTTGGGGAAAAATATCATGAATACAAAAAAAAAAAAAAATTGAATGACATTTGTGATTGAAGGAAAAGGCAAGTGGGAATATTGGTACAACTTCTATGGATGATTTTAATGAAGTTGGAGTAACGGCAACTGGTCTTCCTTTCAGTTCTAGTCATGTAGGTGGTAGGCATGATTTGGTTTTACGTGTGATACATAGGGATTGTGGTCCTAGTGATATGGGTGAAGGTCCCCAGTTAGATTTGAAAATATGTTGTACTCATATTATGTGTGTGGAAGATTGTTTAGTTGTATGAATTTAACATTATTTTAGTAAATATTATCAAATATTTTATTGGAAACATTGATGTGAATGTGAACAGTTCTATCAATTACAAACAGTGATTAATTGTTAACAAAGTTATTAGCAAAATAACTTTGTTAACTAAAAATAGAAGTAAATGACATATTTAATGTATAAAACTTATTTATGTAATTTTATAGTTTAAATGTTGAAGCGAATAAGATGATGACTAGGGCTAAATTTAAAGTAAGTTACAAGTGGATAGAATAAATATTTGTTAACATAATTCTTATACTTTTATAGTAGATGCATAATTTTGAAGTTAAAGATTTTTGTAACATTAGAAAATTATAATAAGACTGAAAATGTTATTGGAATGTCAAGTTATTAAATTACACAAAAATGATAAATTTAAATGTTTTAACTATATTTGTATGATAACAATGTATAGAAAATATAAATGGTTTATAATTTTGTTAGACAAAAAATATATATATAACATGATAATAAATAACGTAACCGTGAAAGTAAATTAATGTAAATTTAGTATAGGTTAAAATATAAATGACAAAGGAAATACGAATAAAAATGGTATTTTATAATAACAAATTTTAGTGAAAAAAATTGTATTTTAAAATAAGTAATATAAAATATAAATGAAGATAATAAATACGGTACTTTGGGAAAAAGAATTTTATTATATTGTCCTTAAAAAAAATATTTCACAGTATAATAAAAAAAATTAATTTATTTGTTAATAATGACCCATGTTTACTTAAAAAGTTAGGGTTTCAATACCTTACGAAGTTAAAAAATATTTAACAAAAACATTGATGATAAATAAAAGTTGGGAACTGCCATGGTACCCACGATAATTGAAGGATTTTGGTACCTCAAATTATGTGAACAAATAAATTTAAAAGAAATAAATTCAAAATAACATAAATTTTGGATTAAAAATTTATACAAGATGAATCAATCAAAAAGATTAATTCAAAAAAATAATAAAAGGTCATTTTTTTTAACAAATTAAATTTAAAAGTAATACAATTAAAAAATTAAAATAAATACTATAATAATATTTTAAAAATATTAAAATAAGAAAGACAAATAGTAAATAATACAATTGAAAAATTAATTTATACCATAAATTCAAAAAGTTAACACCAAAGAAAAACTAAAATGTATTAACAAAATATTAATATTAAACTATTTAATTATAATATATGCCATATTAAAATAAAATTTTAAAAATATAAAAATAATATAAAGATATAAAAAAATTTATAAGGATAAATTATTAAAAATATTAAATTAAAATAAAAATAAAATAAGTAATTACAATAAAAAAATTTAAAAGGTTGTATCATTACTCCACAATGTAGAATTTTCTATAAAAGTTTACGGTTTAGGTAAACATAAGGCGTAAAATTAATAGGTAAAAGTATAAAATATGAAGAGGAATTTTGTACGTGAAATACATATGTGGTCTATATTGTGTTAAACCCTAAAGTATAAAATTAATATAAAAAAATATTGAATTCAGATAATATAAGATATAGTCCATTATGAAATTGTACGACATTCGACCTAGGTATGGAGTACATGGTAATCCACAAATGATAAAAACATACAGATAAGATAATGACACATACTTGAATCGCATGCATTGCGTTGATTGAGCCTGCAAGCCAATATCACATTCTACAACATTCTACCTAGGTATGGATTACATGGTAATCCAGTAAACATAAAATCATATGCATACAGATAGCATACAGATACCATATTGGCATCATATAGATGAACGAATAAGCAAAAAAAACCAAATTATATATATTTATAAACAAATATTAACAAACCAGTGATTGTTCGAAAAATAAAACAAAGAACAACATTAAAAAGTTCGATAAAATACAGAAATGGAAGGGACGCAGATCAAGCCCGAGTGACAGAAACCTCCAAAACGCCTCCCCCTTCCTTCGTCCAAAAGTGAACCTTATCATTCACATTAAATTTGCAAACACGCTGGAAGTCATACCATCCTTTTGAAAAGAGGCCTTGGTATGGATACCACAGTATATGCCATATAGCCTGAGTCCCGTTTGGGAGAAATACATTCACCCAATGTGGACGATTTCTGAAATATTTGAATACCATGTTAGCCGGTATTGCCTACAAAAATAAACGAAAACAAATATGTCAAACCTATACGAGATACAAAAAATAATTCCGGACAAAACAAGAGCAAAGGAAAACAAAAATATGTTAAAGAACAACCAATATTACCAGTGGCTTCCCGGGGGACCTCCTTGCAGCCGTAATAGTAGATGACCATAACAACTGTCTGTCATTCTGTTCCATTTGTTGACCAGCAACATTGTTGACCGATGAGGGGGCAAATTTGGTGGTGTAATTGGAGTAAAACATGCGCAAACAGTAAAAACAAAGTTGCTATCACCCAAATACTGAAAAAAAATCAACTTGGCTTTGTCTAGGGCGTAGCTTTGGACGATTGTTTTTATCCCCTCACCAAATAAAGCAACTTCCTTGTTTCCCTGAAGGCAGACGTTAACCTTAATTTGATACGTATTGTCGAATTGGTCTTCGGCAGTGACGTGGCTAGACAATTCATTTCCCCATTTCTTGAAAAAGAAATTAGGAATTTTCAATGTTTCCTGAAAAAAAAAAGCCATGAAAACCCTAAATTAGTGGAACTGTTTCGTCGTCTAGTAATGAATAAGACAAATAAAGAAGAAGGAAATTTTTTACCGAATCAGTGTATAGTGCGAGCTGGAAGTTTGCGTCTTGATAGCCTTGCTTTAGTGGGACTTTGAGAGTCAGATTAGGATTTTAGGGTTGGGGTTGCGCATATAGCACAAGAGCAAAACAAAAGAGACTGGATTAGGGTTTTGAATATGTAAAAACAACAGTTGTGTAAATTAGGAAAAGAAAAAGTAAATAAAAAAATTAGCCAAATAAACAAACGAAGCGAGAATCATAATACCTACGAACGTTCGTTGGCCATGTTCGAACATGGAACAACAACATGGTTGCAGCACAGGATAAGAGAGATAGATTAGGATTTTAGGGTTGGGGTTGCGCATATAGCAGAAGAGAAGAGCAAAAGAAACTAGGTTAGGGTTTTGAATATGTACGAAGAACAGTTATCAAAATTAGGAAAACAAAAAGTAAAAAAAAAAATTAGCCAAATAAAGAAACTAACTGAGAATCATACCTACGAACGTTGGTTGGGCATGTGCGAACATGGAACAACTCCATGGTTGCAGCACCGCAGAAGAGAGTCAGATTAGGAATTTTGGGTTGGGGATGCGCAAATAGCATAAGAGAATTCCAAAAGACACGGTTAGGGTTAGGGTTATCAATATGTAGGAAGAAGAGTTATGTAAATTACAAAAACAAAAAGTTTAAAAAAATTATGCATCTGAATTTTGAAGTGACGCCATGTATTCACGAGGATGGGAAGAGACAGTGGGTTCAAAGTTGTCATTATTGCGCATTGGAAAAGAAAGTCGGACCAACTCCCCCTATTATCACTGATCATGTCATCCGTACAGATGTCATTGTACTATTGATGTGTTTAGGGTTTTGCGTCCAGATTTTACGTGTGCAACGTTATCATTGTTGCTTGGGAGTCACTTTTGGTACTATAAGGATACATTGAACACAACTCTTTTGACTGTTTACATACGTTTAAGTTTAATTTTGTTAACTACACCAACTTCAAATTGAATAATTAATAAATTACTATTCATAACTACACCATATTGAATATGTATAATTTTGAATATAAAATTAATATATTGATTATTAAATTACATTAATAAATTTAGAATGAAATAAATTTTATTTAAATATAATTTAACATTTTTTTTACATATAAGTATAATATTGAATTATGAAATTTAATATAAATTTGTAAAAAATAGAAATATTAATTCCATATTATTGTTTGATAAAATTTAATTTAATAATAAAACATACATATACATTATGTGATGAATAATAAAATATGAATTTTATATATGTTGTTTATGTTAATAATAATTAACGTTCATTTTAGTAAATGTAAAAAAAATATGTTTTTTACGTCCGCTGACAATAAATTTTTGTTATTACGAATAAATTTTCATAATTTTAGGTGCTTTTTTTATAAGGGAATTTATTGTATATGTTTACATTTAATGTCTTTTAATTGTTATATTATTGGAATTTAAAGTTATTAAATTAAACAAAAATTATAAATTTAAATGTTTTAATTATATTTGTATGATACCATTAAGAAAAATATAATATATGTTAACTTAAATAAACAAACAATTTTATATTTTTAAAATATTATATATGTATATATATATATATATATATATATATATATATAAATATTGAAATTATGATTTTATAAAAATTTTAACAGGAATTATTAAAATTACACAATTAATCAATTATCATATATTAGGGAATAAGACTGTTCAAAAACATATGCAGGATTTAGGGTTTAGGGGTTAGACTTGAATTTGAATCCTCTCTTGCAATATTCTGTCTTCAGCATTTCTCCTACAACATTAATAGCCATTAGAGCTTTGTTTCGATTTGAAGATGGAAAAGGGGGAGTGCAAAAGGAGGAATTTGAAGGGAAAGTTAGTGGAAAGTGAGTTTGTTTGGATTAAGGGAAAGTGAGTAGAAAGTGTAGAGAAAGTTTGTGAAAGTTTGTTAGTGAATTGAATTATGTCATACATATAAATGAATTTTTTAATT
The DNA here is from genome assembly GCF_000230855.2 of Cajanus cajan. Lineage (NCBI taxonomy): Eukaryota > Viridiplantae > Streptophyta > Magnoliopsida > Fabales > Fabaceae > Cajanus > Cajanus cajan. The sequence continues at coordinate 66,783,196 of NC_138519.1, forward strand.
GATAATTGTGTAACATTACTATATTGCCCTTAGGTTAAAATCAACTTTATAATTATTATAATTAAAACATAAATATATAAATTTTAACTAAAAAAATAAATCTAAAATATTAATTTAAAAATAATATAATTTAAATATTTTCTTTATGATAGATAAAAATGAAAAATTTAATAGATGAATATAAAATTACACTTTTACTCTTGCATTAAAAATGAGTATAATAAATAATGATAAGAATAATAATAAATATTAGAAAAATGATAAGAATCATGATACTAATTATAATAAATAATAATAATATTAATAAAAATGAAAATAATAATAAATAATAATGAAAATCACGGGAAAGAAACAACAATTTTGTTCGCCTTTCATTGCTCGTGAACAGTAAATCGATGGAAACAAACACTACCTACATATATCTAATAACTTAAATTTATTCTTATAATTAATATAACTTTATAAATGATTAAATTTGAGGCATTAGATATATCTAATGACTATTAATGTTGCAGGAGAGATGCTAGAGAGAGAATATTGCAGGAGAGGATCCAAATTTGTTAGACATGTAGTTGTCATCCTGACCTACAACATTCAACAATGAGAATTAACTAACTTTGACGAATCTCCACATACTTATAATATAAAAAAAAAAATTATGGAATAATTTTACAAACTGGCCTAAAATGTTTCACATACTTTCAAAATCCAAATAATTTTAAACAAAAATTAAAAAATATAAGTTTACAACTATAATTGATGAAGAAGAAAAAAATCCAAATAAAATAAAATTTCAAAATGTAAATCCTTTCACCCAACATGTCAGTATGAAATCTTCCTCACCTAAAAACGAACAGAGAAACATATCGTCAGAAAATAACACATTCATAAAAAAGTCACAATAGGAAATCTCAATATTCATTAACGAAACATAATTAATATCATGAACGCTACAATCATTGAATTCCAATATCGTATCAGAAATTACATATGCCCAATGTCACAGATGCATATCGTGTTGGTCACCCTACTGGAGACGAGGAGGATACACAACTAATACATCGTATGTAGAGCTGTCAAAGTGGGGTGGGACCCGTGGGCCAACCCGGCCCACCTTCAAAACGGGTCGGGTTGGGCAAAAAAAATTTGAAGTTTTATAGTAGGTGGATATATGTCAACCCGGCCCACTTTGACCCGGCCCACCCAGGCTAAACCCGTCGTTGCCCGGGGGGCCCACCAAGCCACCAATTTTTTTACAATAAAAATTTAAGTTAAATTTGTAATTAATTTTGTATGATGGTATATTGGAAATTTTTATTTTAGACTTTTATCATGATTTGTATTTAATTTTGTATGATGAATTATGACTTATCTATACTAATGTATAAATGGAATACTTCTTTTAGTAACCACCTTGGTCTCCACTTTTTGTTGACCATTATACCCTTTCATTTTAAAAAATTAAAAAAATATTATTTTTTTCAAAATGAAGACCTTAAATTTAATAAACTAATTATAACATTAAATTAACTTATACTTATTACTTAATTTTTTTTTTATCTTTAATAGAGGCACGAAGTGCCTTGACCATAGTAGTAACTATTAATGATGTTAAGTTTATGAGTAGTATGTTAATTTATAATTAATTTAAAATTTAAATTTTTTTGATATTTTTTGTTTAAAATTTTTGGTGGGCTGGTGGGCTGACACGTATAATCTACCAACCCGTGCTGGGGCGAGCCAGGCCAACATTTTTTTTAGAAAATCACAAGTGGGCCGAGTTCGGTTGACTCGTTTTTAAAGTCGGTCAAGGTGGGCCGGCCCACATGGGCCGAGTTGGCCGATTTTAACAGCTATGTTTCGTATGTTATTTTGTTTTATAACAATAATAATAATGTTATTTTGTTTTATTTTTTTATTATTTCATAAATAATTTTTATCAAACAAAATTAATATTTAATAAAACAATAATTTTTTTAAAATATTATTTATATTATATATATATAACTATGTACATTATTTTATTTATTAATTTTATTAATAATAATAAATAAATACTTATAAAAATATAAAAAGTTTAATTTCAAACATACAATATGCCTACGGGTCGAGGTCTGTATATATTAATTAAAAAAATGTAATTTTAGAAAAAAATTCCCCCATATGACTACGCAATATATGGGACAAGGATACAATGTTGGCCATCATTTTCGCCTAAATGGGTGACAAGAGTACTATCCAAAAGTTTTACGTAGTTTTCCAAGGACGCAACCCAGGCATTTACTCTTCATGGGCGGAATGTGACGCTCAAGTAAGCGGGTTTAAGGGAAACAGACATAGATCATATGCAAGTTACGAAGAAGCACTATCGGAGTGGATAAGGTACTGTACTAACCATACCACCGGCGAAGAATCCAGTGGTAATCAACCTTTTCGTCCGAAGATGGAAGATCCAGTCGGCATGGCGTCATCACAATGGCATGGTGAGAGAAAATTTTTGATGGTCATTCAAAATAACCATTTTTGTCATCTATATTATCGCATATTTTTTTTTAATTTTTTTTTGGCTCATTACTTCCATTTATTAACTTGTAACGTCAAATAGGGTGTCACTAGGGCGATGTTGCAATAGATACCGGTTCTGATGTGTTTGTTGTGCAATAATGCATGGAGCAACTTTTATCCCACATATGTAGCCTACTTCACTACAGTCAGCCAGTATACACTATGTATGATGTGAAGACTATACATGGAATACAATGTACTAGATACTGTGGAACCCTTGAGCATGGAGACCTTGGGACTCATGTTTGTCTTGGAAAATTTGCAGAGAAGGTGTACGATGCTCGGGAAGATGTTGCAGCATGTTTGCTTTGTCGTCTGCTTGCAACAACTGGAAAATGTATTCGGGACTATAACTATTACAATGTGAAGAATCTTGAAACGCAATTGCAAAAATTGCTGGACGAAAAATTAGAACTACAGATGGAGTTAGCCATCTTAACCGAAAAAGTTCGACTTCTTTCAAGTCAAAAGCCAGCACATGAATGAGGGTTGCTCACATGCACATCTACTGGGACAAGTTTTTTTTGTTATTTGCATTTCTCTTTTTTTTTTTTTTATTAAGTCGTGTTAAGTGTTTAGTTCATGTTACCTATCTTGGTGTGTTTCTCCAACTTTATTAATATTATGATGTCACTAATATTATGTTAACTGAATATCATTTGTATATATCATTTAATTAAATTATATAAATTTATATTCAATATTTAAATTAAATAATATATAAATATACTAACACTTTTTTATCCGTCACTTAATTATTTATATTTACATTAACTTGTAACCATAAAATACCCATTCAATTAGAAAATAACTTTATATACTTTTTTTATATGATATATAATAATAATAAAAAATAATGTTAGATAATTTACACCTTTCAATTCAAAATAAAAGACCATTTACGGTCACTTAAAAACCACGTAAAATCTAATATTTTATGATTTATTATTTATATATTATTAATTACATAATATATGTATATCTGTTAATTTATAATATATATTAATTTATATCATATATGAATTTATTATATATATAACCGTTGTTACAAATATATAGTATATAATTTGGTAAATAATAAAAACTACAAATACAATCATTTACTACAAGGAAAAAAAAATCGAATAATGTATATTAATATTTTTTTATGCATCAAATAAAATATAAACTATAAAATATTATATTTATTTATTTATTTAGATAATATTTTTATATATAATCAATGTATAATAAATCAACACACATACATTTTATAATAACATTTTATTATTATTATTACATTGTTATAATTAACACAAACCAAAATGTTTGACAAACATATATTTACTGACTAATGGAGTACTCAGTAAGCCATAATAAATGAACCCAAATCTCCTGCAAAGATTACGAAATCTTTCAAATAAAAATATGTCACTCAATGCCTGCAACGATGGAAGTATATTCGGCTCTATGCATATTCATGTGACATTCAATAGATTACACAAGATACTGTGGTTTGGGGTACCCGAGTACACAGCATGTGACCATCATTGCTTTTTTAGTTTGCCAAATGTTTCAAACTGATGGGAAAAACAAATAGAATACTACTAAGGTACAACAACAACCTCATAAACCACCAACAAAACGAATGCAACACGGGGGAAAGGAGGGTATATTGGGAAACCAAACAAAATCCTGCAAAAAAAATAAAAAACTACTGATACATAATTCTTTTTAAATGTCACTCAAACTTACATACATTAAGTTAATTGAAATTTTATTTTATTAATATTATTCTAAACTTAAATTTTATTTATTTATTGATAATTAATTATTAATTAACAATTTATAAATGAACCTTATTTAATAATTATCATTATAACAAAATTATCATAGTTACTAATTTTTGACTTACAAATATGCTGTAGTTTTATTACTAACTTGCATGGAAGTATAAGCCACGGATGTCCTTTACTAACTTTGGAATAGTGTATTATTATTTCTCCCTTCTCACTTCTCATATTCCCTATCCCTAAGCCACATATGTGCCCAGCTGTCATTCGAATTGGGTATTCATACCAAGTCACATTTCATGTGAATCAAATTTAATTTTGCTTTATGCATACCACACAAACTTATACTGGAAGCTTCCGTCAAATCTCCTGAGCACATGCATTATCTTTTTCATTCATTGTGGCCTTATTTAAAGTAAGAATCCAAATTTTCGTTTTTGTCATTTATTAACAGCTTTGTAGAGAGCATTCCAAATTTGGACTTTCCTGATAAAGAGACCAACTCACACAAATCTGGTGCAGACATCTCAAAATGCAACAACCAAGACAAGTCATCTATGCAGGTTTCCAATATTATTTAATTTTTTTTACGAAGTCGAATCAACAAATAACTTTTTGCCTTACAAGTAAAACTTTGTGTATCAGGATGGTATAGCAGAAAAAGTATGTAGCTAGCGTCATGTATGGAGTTAGTTATTAATGGATTGAACAACCTTACTAGCATTGTTGCTCCCCAAAGTCCCTTACTGATGCAAAAATGTCATCAAACACCGTACGCACGTGAGACTGTTACACATGAACCACATGCTTCTTTCACCAAAGTACGCCAAACACCAGGCGCGTCTTCCTCAGCAAAAAAGTTAAAAAAAATGAAAAGTAGTCAGAAAAAGGAATTTATCAAAACCGACAGCCTGAAAAAAAGGTTATTCTCAAACACGATTACTGGTAAGAATTTTAGACTCTTCGTAGATATGGAACCCTTGCACAGTGGTAGGTTTGATGGAGTCAAAGCAATCGTTGAAATACCAAAGGTAATATCATAATTTGTATTACTTTATCTTATATATTTTTTTAATATTTATAATAATAACCATTGTTCTCCTTTGCATAACTAAATTTATAGTGGAGACCGATGACATTTCGACCACCACCCGATATGGTTTTGGATGATGTTCAAGCCGCTGTTGCAGCTTATGTTTTTGGGACAAACAAACATAATGAAGTAAATGGGTATTTTTCTTAGTGTTACCAAACTTTTCATTTCCTTTCTTGACATTTTAACAAAAAAATTTTGGCCAATTTTCCAGGAAAGAAATCATTGTAACAACAATTTGGAACACAGTTGGGGATAGGGAAACTCTGAAAACCCTTCTACCAAGGGGTCTACTTGATCAAGAGGCACTCTTTTGTTTCACCCATGTTGTTTACCATATAATAAGTGATTTTCTCTTTTTATTATTTATTTTTAATGATATCATGTAGGTCCTTAACTTGCTAGTATGCATGCTCACACATAATCAACGAGCCATTTCTGTAGATGCTTCATTTTGGTACTTCCCAACAACCTTTGCGGTAAAAACCTTTTGAAACAACTATTATTTTCTCCATATCTCAATGAACACTACTAGCATTGAATAACTTCAAACCTTTTTTTTTATTTTTGATATTTTCATAGCAATATGTGATGGCTTCGACTACACCACCAGACACTCTAATGCATTATTATCAAAAGGACTTCACGGGGAAGATGGACAACATTTTGAAGGTGAACTCGTGTATTTAATAATGTTTATTTCAAGCTAACCACCTTTTTCACTTGCTAACAATGTACTGATGAATATGTTGTTTTAAATTTAGATATTTGTTCCACTAAATGATATGAATTCGCACTGGTTTCTATTGGTCGTTGATGTAAAGGAGGCAAAACTACTTATGTTGGATTCCAAACCAGACCCACAAAGATTTGGTGCTAGAAAAAGACTAGTTAAAAAAGTGGTACTTTATGATGTCTGAAACAAACAATATGATTTTTTTTATATGAAATTGTTATCTCCAACTAACTAATACTTTATTTTTAAAATTTTTACCTTGCAGGCATTGTATCTTGAAGAAATCTTGTTGCATGATTCTTTTTACCAATACACGTTTACAAAAAAGCCACAAATTTCTGATTTTCCTGTGATTGTGCCACATAACATTGGCCAACAAGATGCTCATTCGTAACCCACATTTAATTGTTTAATATTTATTACATCATTTCTTATTTTTTTTACCATTAAACAACAAAATATAAACATTCAATTTCTTTTAATTTGTAGAAATGATTGTGGCGTTTGGGTTGCCAAATGGATGATGGATTCTGGTTGGTCTGATGATTACAAAATCAAAGTAATTATCTTCTTACTAACCTATTATTTTTAAAATTCAACCCATGTACAATAATGCTTATATTAATTGGTTTACATTTGTATATTAGGTGGACAACAAAACAAGAATGCAATTGGCATTGTCTTTGGTTCTCCACTCTTACAACACCAACAAAGATGAGGTTATCAAACTAACTGCCACAAATTGGAAAAATTTGCAGGAAAATAGAAATACACTTGTTATTTCCTAACTTTTGTATCAACTCTTTATGTTGTCCCTTTTTTTTTTTTGATTGGTTTTGTAATGTTCTTCATTTGGGCCAACCATTGCACCCTACCTACACAATGTTGTTATATTTTGTTTTCCTTTTGTAAAACCAATTTTTTGTTGCGCTTGTCTGGGGACCTTATGTGTGTAACTTATGGACAACCTTATGAACCTACAACCATATACCTTGTTATTAATTTCGTTTAAATCAATTTCAACTAGTCATTTCTGTTTACCAAATAATTTGTGTATTATTGTAGCCATGTAAGTCGAAACTAATTTCCTTCAAGGTACGTTCTATGGTCAACATATGTATTATACGGTTGATCAGCGAAGCAACATATAAAAATGTGATTGTAAGGCTTCCATGGGTCTTGGCTCAAACATGGATTAATATCATTACATATATTTAAAAAAATTAACGATCTTCATTAATTTTTAAATATTTTAATAAATTTGTATACAACATCACGAAATGTATACTTCAACTAGTCTATTATTGTATACAACATTAGAAGAATTTAGCCTCAATCAGGATTTGAATCCAACATTTTTAAGTTTTCTTGAAAACTGTGAAGTACAAAACTATTACATACAATCAATAAATAAACGTCCAACTGTTTTTATACATATAATTTATACTCCACTTAAATCCACTTAAAACAAAGCACTCATTAAAATTAAATAAAATGGCTGCAAATTAAAATTAACGGTTGTAATCTACCGGACGTGGGAGCCAAGGAGCCAAGGGAGGTGCAGTTATTGGGAAGAGACGTCGGTATGGGGATGCGACTTGTAGTATAGATATAACTCTTCGTATGTCATTTTTCGTATAAATATGACCAAAGGGATTTGTTAGTCATCATTGCTTTACTGCACAACAAAAACTGTACGGTCATTATTTACAGTAGAATCACCCTGAAAAATGGCACTTCTAATCGAGTTAATAGTTGAAAGTTTTGTTCGGGCATGCGTCAAATCCGTGTGCAGAGCCAAAGCCGTGTGTAAACTTTGGTTTTCTTTGTTTGCCCAATCTGACTTCGCAAAAAGGCACTACAAAGAATCCAAAATCGTGAAAAAGGTTATGTTCTTTTCATGTTTCCTGAAAGAAGTACTATCCGTAGACGCAAGCAAGCCTCTTCTTGCTGCAGACGCAAGTTGCATTCTTCCGTACCCAATGACCTACTCCAATGCGTACATGAAAATTATTGGTACATGCAGGGGCATGATACTTATTTGGCTTCCTACATACTTCTTCATTTGGAATCCCTCAACCGGGTTTACTCGTTCTTTTTTTCCATGTCCACGTACTATAATGAAAATCTGTGGTGATTATTTTGGTCTGAACTACTACGGATTTGGTTATGACCGATCTGAAGACAATTATGTTGTGGTTCAAATTTATCTTAGTAAATGTGATCCATCTCATCGCGCAGTCGTGTATTCTGTGAATGGTGCTTCATGGAGGGATTTTGAAGATGACTCCCTTTTGACAATTACCTATCCTTGTATTTCTGTTCATCAGGGAAGTATGAGACTCTATTTTGGCGATTGTCTTCACTGGATTGCTTCCAACTGGGAAAGGAATGTTGATGTTATTTTGGCTTATAATTTAATTGAGTCAAAATTTTATCAACTAAATATTCCTACTGAAGTTAAATTAGAGGACTATAGTCTTTGTTGTTTGAGAATTATAAGAGATTGTTTGGCATTTTGTACTGTCATGCGCGATGAAAGCTGGGACTACATGGTCGAGATATGGGAAATGAAAGAATATGGTGTCGACACGTCTTGGACTAAGTTGACATCTATGCAAGTCGGTAATGAGTTTCCAGGATTTATATTGCCAGCGTGTTCTTCAGATGATTCAATTTTATTTGTCAACAATGAAACGGGACTTTTCGGCACATGGAATGCAATAGATGAGACCTTACAATATAGGAATTTTGGCCATGTGACGCAATATCAGCACGAAATGATAGTGTGTCAAGAGACATTGCTTTCAACCTAAGTTTAATGTAATTTTATTATTTTTATGCTCTTGTTACATTATTTTATGTATTTTAATGTTTAGGATGATGTATTCATTTATTAAACATATTATGAATTGCAATTTCTTTACTATATATTATATTATATCAATTTAATATTTTATATTATATATTTTTTCAGTACAATTTCAACGAACAACTTCATTAAAAAAATGGCTTATTCAATACTTTAAAAGTGCTGATATCATATAAAGCAATTTTTTTAAAAATAATTACATAACAAAATGCCTTATTCATCAAATCAAGTAATCAACATAATCAACTCATTAATGAATGACCTTATAAAATAAATTTAACAACATCAAAAATACATCACTTTGGCTACAATAAATAACAAATAAACCACATCCATAACAAATACTGATAATATGTTTAAAATTATAAATAATGAAAAACAACATACAAAATATATACATAGATTTTAGTCATCCGTCACATAGATACAACTATATCATAAGAAAACATCTACATTAAGATGAACACATTCAGTATTTAGGAACAAATGATTACGGTTAATATGCTTACAATAACCCTTAAAACCTACTTACTTGTTCAATTTAAAAATAAAAATTCCCCCCCTGATCACATTTTAAATGAATGAACAATAAATGTCCAAAATGTGTCAAAGTAATTGCATGATCCCTAATAATGATAGTATCCCTGCACGAGAATCGTATAGGTGACGTTACATGACAGGTCGTGTATCCTCACATGCCTGGTACATGTGTTCAGTTGTTACATCACAGGTCGTGTATCTTCACATGTCTGCTACATGTGTTGAGTTGGTCCAAATACTTTACCAAATGCAACCACTTCCAACATTTAACTTCGTTTCCAAAAAAAAATTATTACCGTGTTGACCCCTCATACATTTATATGTGTGTGTGTGATTAATTAGTAGATTAAATGAGCTACATAGATGGATAGATACTTAATTAATAACTAAATTAAATAATTAAAATGAAAAATACAATGATTAATGACTACATACATGGATAGATAGTTAATTAACAACTAAATAAAATAATTAAAATAAAAAATACAATGATTAATCTGTACATAGATGGATACATACTTAATTAACAACTAAATTAAATAATTTAAATAAAAAATACAATGATTAATCACTACATAGATGGATAGATACTTAATTAAGAACTAAATAAAATAAATAAAACAAAAAATACAATGATTAACCACTACATAGGTACATGGTTAATTAGTAGATTAAATGAGGTACATACATAGGTAGATAATAAACCATTAAATCAATTAAATTTGCAAGTTGGTATGTATCATCTTTAATTGGACAAATTTCAGTATTTTATGTTTAATATATACGTGTGTACGTAGTATTCAAAAATGTTATGCATTATACTTATTTTTTATTGCATTGGTTGAATAAAGTTATTGGTACTAACTTTCTTACGTTTAAATATTCAAATTAAATGTTATATATACATATTTTGTTTAAAATTTATTAATATATGTTATTCTATTACAAAATCGAAGTTCAACGTCAGCATGGTTTATTAATCATTTAATTTACAGAATTAAACCCTTGTTTACATCCAGTGATTTACTATTTACGAAGAAGGAAAGGCGAAGAAAAGGGGTGTTTGTTTCTGGTAATTTGCAACGATGGAAAGGCGAAGAAAAGGGGAAAGAAGCGTCGTTGCCATCCTCGCACAAAAGCGAAAAAACGAGAAGAAAGCCACGTAAGATTTGTAAAAACCCGTAAATACCCTGCCCAAAACCTGAAAAGAGATTAAAAATTGAAAAAAAATATACTACCATCATAATCGATTATGCATGGTGCATAATCGATTATGGGCTGACATAATCGATTATACTGAGCCATAATCGATTATATCAATGCATAATCGATTATATATGAGCATAATCGATTATGCGCTGCATAATCGATTATGTATGTACATAATCGATTATGTACATACATAATCGATTATGCAATAAATTCAACTCAATATCATTGTCATATGAAATAAATTCACAGTCAAAAGTATGAAAGAAAGACAAATTATAAAGTAGTGCTCGTTTGGATCACCACAAATTTTGGTAACCGACATTCGAGGATCTTCATAAGGAAAAAGGAGTCAGTGATTACAACTTAACATCTAAATCTAACGTTTTCTTTTCCATATATTAATTTTCCATTTCAATTAACTTCTATTTATTAAATCTGAAATACTATTTTACATAAGAATGTTTTTTAAAATTGTTTTTTGAGAAACAATTTTAACATTTTTCTTAACCTTATATCTAATTAATTTCATCTTTGTTTTTGAATTAATTAAATTTTAATATTTTTAAAATAAATTATCAATAGATAAAAATAATTGTGTTATAATATAAATTATTGATCTTAAATTACCATAAGAAAAAATTATTAAATAATATATACAATCTACCAAATTGTTTTTTTAATAAATTTTAATTAATAAAAAAGTTTATTTAAAAGATTGTAACTAAAAGTGTATTATTAGTATTTCTTTTATTATTTTTATATTATATTTTAGTGTATATATAACACATCCTAAATGAATTAATTTATATTATTGAAGGTTTGCATTTGCATTGTAGTGGCCTAGTAGGTTAACATATTATAAGTTTACATATTTAAATAAGAAAATATTAAATTTCGAACGGGCCGTTTTGGGTAGCAAATTTTGGGACAGGAAATGAGTCCAGAACGGGTCGTTCCACTTTTGGAACGGGCCATTCTGGCCACATTAACTACTTAATAAATTATTATTATTTAATACTCTTTTATATATATATATATATATATATATATATATATATATATATAATATTAATATTTAATATATAATACCCTAAATTAAATATAATTATTTAATATTAATATTTAATATATATATATATATATATAAATTAAATATTAAATATTTAATATATATATATATATATTTTTATTTAAGATTTAATTTATATATATATATAAATTAAATATAAGTTAAATATGAAAATTAAATATTAATATTTCTATCTTCTCACTTTTATATATATTAAAGTTTGTTTATCTATTTTTAAGGTTTATTGTACATTTTTTTTATATTAAAAAAAATTCTATTATTTAAATATTGACATCAAAAAGTGAAAATATAAAAAAAATAAAATAATATATGTTTATAAAATTAAAATAATAACACTTTTTATTTTTATTAATATTAATATTATTTATTATAATTAGTATCATTATTATTTATTATGATTCTTATTATTTTTTTAATATTTATTATTATTCTTATCATTTTTTTAAAATTATACCTATTAATATAATTTTATTGTAATTATTATTATTTACAATAAATAATATTATACTCATTTTCAATTCAAGGGTAAAAGTGTAAATTATATATTCATTTATTAAATTTGTAATTTTTATCTATCATTAAATTTAAAGTAAATATTTAAATTAAATTTTTTTAAATTAATATTTTATAATTTTTTTAATTAAAATTTATATATTTATCTTTTAATTATAATAATTATAAACTTTATTTTAACCTAAGGGCAAAATAGTCATCTTACACAATTATCAATTAAAAAAATTATTTTTATCTATCACATCAATCACTTCACTCACAAACTTTCACAAACTTTCTCTACACTTTCCACTCACTTTCCCTTAATCCAAATAACCTCAGTCTTTCCACTCACTTTCTCTTCAAATCCCTCATTTTCCACTCCTCCTTTTCTATCCTCAAATCCAAACAAAGCCTTTGTTTTAAATGTGAATAAAAACTATTATTAAGTATTACTTGTTGTAACTTTTATTTTAGAAACTTGTCATTTGTAATTTACAAATTCTAGTCAAATTTTGTTTAAAATTTACATAACAACTATTATTAAGTATTACTTGAAAGTTTTTTTTTGTAAAAGTTTAAACTTGTAACTTGTATTTTACAAATTAACTGACTTACTAGTAATCTTTTGTTTAAAATTGACATTGATGATATATTAAAAAACATTTTGTTTTAAATGTTGTGACACCCTTACTACCCCAACATGTATATTGTAATAAATCTTTTCAGTTACAGTAAAAAGGTTCACATAAGAAACTTCAACAACTACACTAATTGAAATATCAAACATAAAACACAAGATTCTTTACAAATTGTTTTCAAAATAATATTACAGTACCAAATTCACACGAATATTTCGTCCTAAAAATCCTTTGCCCCGATGTCACAATATCAGAGCATTTCCCAAAATAAAATTGTTGGCATTCTAGATGCCACTCGTAGCCGGATCTTCTCCACCTAAAAATAACCACAATTCGTACGGTGAGAAAAGAAAATATCTTTATGCAAAGTACATCCAAACACACCATATTAAAATCTCATCATATTTCTTTATTTAATAAAATATTTACGATCATGTATCATAGTTTATCAATTCATCATAATCCACTTAGATTTTATAATTAACAAAATCATTTATACCTTTTCTCATTCACATCATTAAAACAATTATTTCACCATTCATAACTCATGTCAATCTCAACATCATTTCCACATCAATAATTCATGTCAATCTCAACAATTAACACTATGCCAAGACCTCGCCACATCTGACACAAGTGATACGGGTTAATTGCCTCACTCAACCCACACCAGACCAGGGTCATGCCCTCCCTGTAGCATCACTTACCCAGGGGCCATGCCATCCCTAATCATTTGGTGTGAGGAAACACAATCACATTACAATCAATACAATCTCTTGCAATTAACCCTATGCCAGGGCTGCCATAAACGACATAAATGGTGGTGTTAACTGTCTTACTCATCCCACACCATGCTAGGGTCACGCCCTCCCTGTAGCACCACTTACCCAGGGGCCGTGCCGTCCCTAGTCATCGATGTGAGGCACCACAATCACAATCAAAATCACATTCATACATCCTTTCATCTTATAACTCAAATTCATATCACGTACGCAATTCCATATCACATAGATAACAGATAAGCTCAATAAAATAGGGTTTACATAACCCTCAAGCAATTCACATCAATATCATTAATTCTTAACAAGTAATATAACAATAACTTTCATTAATATAATAATCAATAGAATAATTAATATAAACAGTAAAACCCCTCATTATTCCAAAATCTAGCTCACCGCATTTTCCTTACAATTCATTCTTCTTTACAGATCATCATTCCTACACTTAGGCATATTTATAAACCTCAACACAGATAATTTTAATAGAACCAATAATTCTCCAAATCAAATAATTGTAAAATCAATCATAATCCTAAAGAATTCTTCCTCTACCCAATTCCCTCATGTACTATACATATAAATAATCCCCTTTTCCCCCGTACCTGGATAAATAGGAACTCAGGCAGAATCTCCTCCTCTTTTTCTTAAACCGGACCGGAACTAGAGTAGAACCTCCTCTATCTTCCTCCTCCTTTCTCTCCTTAGGCAGAACCTCCTCTACTGGATTCTTCTTCTTCTCTCTCCCCTTTTCCTTCCCCTCCTCTCTCTCTTTCTCCCTTTCTCTCTCTTCTTTCTCTCTCTAGGACCTCTTCTCCAAGTTATGAATTTCCAAATACCCTAGGGCCCTATTTATAGGCATTCTGATGCACCCGGAACGGCCCGTACTGAATTCAGAACGGCCCGTTCCGGAACCTTCGAATCTGTGCAAATTTTTGAACTGGAACGGCCCGTTCTAAAACCAGAACGGCCTGTTCCAAAACCCAGCAGAGCGACCCGTTCTCCTTCCGGAACGACCCGTTCTGCAAGGAGAACGCCCCGTTCTTCAAGCAGAACGGCCCGTTCTCCTTTGGAGAATAGCCCGTTCCAGACCCGTTCCGAAACTTAAAATTTAGCCACTTTCTTTATTTCGGAACGGCCCGTTTCACTTTTGAAACGGCCCGTTCCGGGCACGAATTGGGCCTAAGGCCCAGCGAAAAATGGGCTGTTACAAATGTCAATAAAAAGTATTATTAAATATTAGTTGTAAGTTTTATTTTTCAAACTTGTAACTTGTATTTTAGAAATTAACTGACTTGCTAGTAAATACAACCAAAAAACATATTAATCGTATATTGTCCAATTATTAAGAGCATGTTTGGTTTATCGTTGAATTTCGTTAAACGGAGCAAACACACATTCCAAAGCACCAAACTGAGAAGTAACATTTTCTCAGTGTGTTTGTTTTATCGTTAAAAAGTCACAAACGGCCGTTAAACGTGAATGATCCAAATTATTGCTTTGTCATTTGGTGCTTTGGAAAGCGTGTTTTTACGTTTTCGTTAAAAACAACGATTTTGGATGGTAAACCAAACACACACTAACCGTTTAACATCACACACTTAAATGAATATTTTTATTTGAAAGGAAAAATATCAAACAAACTTTATTTTGTGACATTGTTAAATAAAAGAAAATAAACACTTATTTTTAATTAAATTAATATATTATTTCATTAAAATTATTTAATTAATATCATTTAAATATATCAGTAATTCTCACTCATTTGAACAAAATTTTGTATCCTCAGTTCCTCACTTAAGACGTGGCAAGTTGCTTCATTTCTTCTTCAATTCAATAAACCCATGGCAGTATCAGTGTATCACTATCAATGCCGTATATCATAATTGCTGTGCTACCTTCATTCGTACTGTGCTGGCATGACTACTGCCACTTTTCTTGCACAGATTCATCATTTCCACTGACTACATTAAATATAATTAAATTTTTATATATTATATATTATCGGCATAAAAAAGGTGAACCCCTTTATTGCATTCTTTGGAGAGTAATCATTACTCACCGCTTGTAAAATATAAGACTGACGGTTTATTTGCATCAGAGACAAATAAATGTAACATTGTTCCCTTTCATCTTCTTCATCTAAAAAGTAAAACTCTCTCATCTTCTTCATCTTTTAAGTAAAACTCTCTCATCTTCTTCTCTCTCATCTACATACATGGCTGATGATAACGCCGTTCCTCCAAACAAAAATCCTTTGTAAGTTTCATTTATGTTGTTATTGCCTGTGTTTAGGGATTTCTAGTTGTTGGAGATATTTGTCTTTCAACTTTTTATTGTAAATTTTTTTTTTGTCATCTTCTTCCCTCTTATTTACATACATGGCCGATCATAGCGTCGTTTTTCCAAACAAAATTTTTTTGTAAGTTTCATTTATGTTGTTATTGCATGTGTTTAGGGTTTTCCAATAGTTGGTGATATTTGTCTTTCAACTTGTTTTTGTAAATTTTTTTTCTCATCTTCTTTCCTCTGATTTACATTCATGGCCGATCATAGCGTCGTTTTTCCAAACAAAAATCATGTGTAATTTTCATTTGTGTTTTTATTGCATGTGTTTAGGGTTGTACTTGCCGATATTTGTCTTTCATCTTCTACTTCAATTTTTTTTGTCATGTTCTTCCCTCTAATTTACATAAATGGCCTTTTCATAGCGTCATTTTTGCAAACAAAAATCGTCTATAAGTTTAATTTATGTTTTTATTGCATGTGTTTAGCCTTTTACAGTAATTCTTCATATTTCTTATTTTTTCCAGATTTCAAATTTTTTTTTAAAATAAAGTTTCATTCTATGCATTAAGTTATTTTATTGCTTTTAAGATTCACAATTTATCTTATTTCAACATGATTAACTCAAATGAAAATGTTCATTATTATTACTGTCTTCCACTGATTGCATGTATACAGAATGCATAGGATTTAATTTTTAATTTGATGATAAATGTTATTTTCTTTATTGTTAGGCCATTGGTAACACACTTCAGTTCTTTTCTGAGTCCAAAAAAGGTATTTAATGTTATTATAATTTTTTTTATATATTTATAAACAAATTTTTGCATTATATATGTCATTGTTAATTTATTTATATATTTTTGTTTGCAGGGAAAAATATTTTGGAACTATGTATTTTATAAACAATGGAAAGGGAAGTTAAGTGTATGCGAAACTGTTGATCCAAAAGGAAACACTTTCACTGTTGGTTTAAAAAATATTGGTCCCACAGTCGGATTTTTTGAAGAAGGAGTAAAGGAAATACTCCAATTTTATGGTATAAAAAAAAACATACAATTGATTTTTAGTATAAAGGTAATAGTAGATTTGATATGCGAATTTTTAATATGGCTGGTGAAGAAATTATTTATCCCCACAATCCAAACATTGAAAATATAAGGTGAGAATTAATTTACAATATTTATTAACTTGTTTATTGTGATACTTTTAATTAATTGAATGTTCAAATTTTTTGTTATCAGTAACAATTACATAATACAACAAGCCAATGAGGATGAAGCAAGAGATCTGGAACTAATAATTCCACCACCACCACAACCTAATGACGAACCGGAACATAACCTGCCAATATATCCACCATGGTATTTGACTCTAACAAAGGCAGCAACTACAGGGAAACAACCATTGGTGAGTTAATAAATTAGTTAAAAAAAATTTATTATTGAACTTTCAATATTTTTACTGAATAATTAATATAAGTAACATATGATTATTAATATAATATACTTTACTAATTATTATTCAATTGTTTGCTGGCAGAATTTTATTGTTAAATACGTCGTTGCTTGGAACATAAATGATTATGCATATTGTTTTTTATTTGATGTCAATCAAAAAATACAATATGAATCATATATAAGCAGAAGATCGTCCCGTCATGCTAAAGAGTGTTATTTGAGTTCTGCATGGATGCAATTTATGAAGGCTGGAAAATTCAAAGCGGGTGACGTCCTCAAGTTGGAAAAAGTTTTTCACTCTGAATATCTACTGATAAACGTTTTGAAAACTTAGTTGTTGTTGTTGTGGGGTATCAATTAAGATAATTTTTTTGTTAAACATTCGTAACTTTTATAATTAATTTTCATGAAATTTATCTGATCTGCATTCTTTTAATTCCAATTACCATAAATAAAAATATATATTATTTTGTAACCTAATTAACAAATTACCTTAATTTAATTTAATATATTACAAAATTTGTCAACTGACATTATTTTTTTACTTATTAATTAAATGTTCCATTATTCATATTTTTAAAAATATTTATTTATAGAATTTTGAAATGATTATTGTCCTCTTTTGAAAAACAAAAATTGTACATGTTTGTAATTGAATTCCCAAACCCTATCAAATTATTGTGTTAATAATAAATAATTATATAATTAAATTTTTAATACTAATTTTTTATATGATGTCATTATTAATTACTGCATACATCTGAAATCATCATTGCTTATTGGAATGATTTAATTGCAGGCATAACCCTCATGAAATGTCTTTCAGTACATAGGTACATGGTTAATTAATAGATTAAATGAGGTACATAGATAGGTACATAATTAACCACTAAATCAATTAAATAATATATATACACACACACATATATATAGTTAACTAGTACATTCAACAAACAAGATACAAAAAAATTGTTTTGTAACTTCCCAATATTCATTCCAATGTCAAAAACTGAAACAACGTGCCATAATGGGGTAATTTCAAATTTTGTTGTCAGTTTTCTTTCTCAGACTTATATATACATGTTTGCCCCATACGACAAATACACCACAATCAAAACTATTGTTTTTCTTTCAAACTATTATTCGTTCAAATGGACAAGTCTATTGCTCATATTTCGGAAGAAGAATTGGAAACTCTGAGAGACGTAAAGAATCGGGAGATTTATTGCGAATACGTCCCTGGATACGTAAGTAATAAAAATTATTTGTTTTAAATTCTTCATATTAAATTATATTTCAAAATAAACAGTATAATTTGTTGTTGTATTTAATTTATCATTTGTTTTGTTCTATGTAGAATAAAATAAGATTGTCCAACTTATTTTCTATTGATTTCTACAATGATATCAAAGACGTAGTTACTCTCCAAGATCCTTACGGTAATTCTTTTGAATGTTCTGTGAAGAAAAAGAATGGTCGCATGTATTTAACTGAAGGAACTGAACCTATTGGCCCTTTTTATGGCCTTCATAGAGGGGGTTGGCTAACTCTTACATTTTTGGATGCAAATTATTTTTGGATGCAAATTATTTTGCAATGTTAATTAAAGATAGGTTAGGTGACCAAGTTCATTATCCCAAAACAATAAAAAAATTCAAACTTGGAAACCAATCTAAGTCTGCTAGTGCTAGTATGAATACTAATAAAATGGTACTAGACATTCCACAGCCTTCTGAATATTTTCATAAGTTGTATAAACAGATGAATGCTGATGATGTTACCACATCTACTCTGGTATGTAATGCAATTAAATAATTTTCATTATTTTTATTATATTTATAATTTAATTTATTACTTAATTTATGAAATTCTTTATTTTTTGGTTTACAGAAACTGCCAATGGGTTTTTGTCAAAATGCTATTTCCAAAACTATCAACAAAATTGATTTAGTTGATCCAAAAGGCAACACATTTGAATGCATTATAGCTTGGGAAACTGGATCAAATCTGCATTGCAAGTTAACAGGACGATGGACTGACTATTGCCAGTTGAACAATATCAAGGAAGGATCTACTATTTTATTTGGAGTATTGAAGGACAATGATAATTTTATTTACTCTTCTTTTATTTAAATTTGCAACTTGGTATGTAACATCTTTAATTGGACAAATGGAACATCTATAATTTCATTATTTTATGTTTAATATATACGTGTGTACGAAGTATTAAAAAATGTTATGCATTGTACTTGTTTTTTATTGCATTAGGATTAAATAATCAAATTAAATGTTATATATACATATGTTGTTTAAAATTTATTAATATATGCTATTCTATTACAAAATGGAAGTTCAACGTCAGCATGGTTTATTAATCATTTAATTTACAGAATTAAATGATGGTAAATTAAAAAACCTTTTGTTTTAAAATGTGAATAAAAACTATTATTAAGTATTACCATTGTATATGAACCCATTAACCTTCCAACAAACCATCATTTTTTCCAACGTATTTCCAAACTAATTTTCCATGCACTTTCAATTCAAAATAACATACACGTACATTTCATTTAATACTAAATCAAACTTCAAAATAACATAAACGTACATGATATTTAGTAGTAAATCAAACTAATCACAATATTTCACAATTGTTCTTCATATCATTATAATTCCAGCCAAGACAAACACTATGATCCAAACCACAATAAATTTGTTCCTCATTTTAATCTCATTTGATTTCACCATCTTCAAAACATCCATCACCATTTCTTCCACAACTTCTACCTTCTTATTTGTAACATTTAACTCCTCTCTCAACTTGTCAATTTTAACCTGCAACTCAGATATATCACAAATATGCCCAGACACTATTGTTTCTAATTCTTCCACTTGATCCATTTCGTTGCACCATTCAAAAAACCGACAATGACTACTTGTCCCGTTATATCTTCCGCAACCAAAAAATTTTCTCCCTGGATTCTTACGAGTTTTTGAGTATTGTATCCTACTTTGAATGCCACAATAACATATCGGCATTTCCCTTCGTAATGTGGATAACATAGTCCTGCTTGTATGGGAAGATGCAGAATTCTCCATTTCTGATATTTAACAAATATAAATACGATGGACAAACATTATCATAACCAATAATGCTTACCACAAATTTTGTCAAACCATATTAATAAAACAATAATTACAACGACCCAATAACAACACTATCAAATTGCAAAAATAAATTACAATCCATAATGATGCCTTCACAACGAAATACAACAACGCCTACATGAGTTATCAATACTTACTAAATCTGCAAAAAAAAAAAAAACCCTAACAAAATCACATAACAATATCAATCCTAACAACTCACCAAATAAACCAAACAATATTCACACATACGTTATTCGTGAAAGCAACACTACATGACCAGTCAATTAAAGAGAAGTCGGGCACAACTGAAAACTTATTACAACTTAATCGAACAATATTCAACTTACCACTAACTGTTCACTTCAGAATCGGGGTGCCTATCCCCAGGAACCACACAAAAAACTCGAAAATCAGCTGAGGAGAAGAACCTGCAAGGATTTCAGAAGGAAAGAGAGACCACCTTTCATGAGGATAACATCCTGCAAGGATTTCAAATGGAAGCAAACCCACGGTAACGGAGACAACATTTCATGAACACAACAACATCCATGCCAACAAAATGGAAACAGAGACACAACAAGAAGATGGAAAAGGGAAAGGAGACAATTTCGTCGCTTAAGAGAAGAAGATGGAAACAAAGACAAACTAACAGACACACCATTTCACGAACAAAACCAACAGAACAACATCCATGAGGAGAACAAGATGGAAACGGAGATACAACACCTGATCCAACCAAACCCGAGGATGGGAAGGGAAACAACCTTGGCTTAAGAAGATGGAGCCAACAAAACACCAAAGCAAATAGGAACCTTCGATTAAGAGAAGTAGATGGAGCCACGTTTCAATGCAAACAAAATGAGGTGGCATGCATTTACAAATTGGACAAAAGAGGGACCCTCTATTCGGGTTGGTTTGTTGGATCATGGTGCAGGGGCGGATCAGATCCAAATACCCGATTTCTGGTCAAAGTTTCAACACCCTGGGTGACATGGAGTAAGTGGCCACGTGGCATGACCTGATTGTATGTCCGTATAGAGGGCACCTAAACCCTCTATTCCGAAAGGGCACGCAAGTAATCTCCTAAAGTTTATGGCTTATGTTTTTGATTTTGAAACATACAAAATTAATTTATTCCATTCCTAACATGTTCAAAGATACAATAAGAAATATATTTAAATAGATGTAAGCCAATGTGTGATTCAGTTGCCCTTGTTAATTTGTGAGCCACTAAATTCCCTTGTCTAGGTATAAAATTGATCCTACAGTTTAATAGGTCCTTTAGGATCATACGACAATTTCGTATAATAACACCAAACTCAGTGTGAGCTATTTTTTGATGTGGATCTTTATCCTTCTGACTTGCTTGAATCCAATCTGCTAGTTTTTCTCTAGCTCTGTAAATTGTAGTCGAACTGCTCCGCTTTGTTCCTTCCTAGATATCCCATTCTTGTTGTGCCAGATGCTCTTGAGGGTCATCACAAAATCTGAAACTTTATTGGTCTCCCATGATTATAGCACTTTGAATATCAGCTCCTGCATACTTTCCACCCCATCCGTGAGAGTGCAAAGAGGCTCATAGAGGTCGTTTTCCATCCAACATTGATTTGTTCTCACACATCCAACAAAAAGGTGCCATGTATTTTCCTCATGTGTCTCGCAAAGTGGGTACAATATAAAGCATTGGACACCCTGAATTTGCATGCACAGTCTAGTAGGCAAAACTTCCTGTCCTACTCGCCACAGAAAAGTTTTAACCCTTGGAGGAATATTAAGCTTCCAATCTCCACTTACTTTCAATGATTATGAATTAGTCACATTCTCTATAAATCCTCTACAGGCAGATCTCATCGTGTATTTTCCATTCTTACTCAACCTTCGTATACGCTCATCTGCGCCAGCCACATCACTGATAAGGATCTTCTTGATAGCTTCCACATCTGCTTGTTCCAGGAATGAATGAAACCGACCGAGGTTCCAAGTTTTATTCCTAGCATCCACCAAATCAGATACTCTCATATCCTATAAACTTCCAAGGGTCTGAGTTTGTATGTAATGGTCACCATTGATGGCTCTCAGCCATGGCTCGCCCCGCACACGAATGTTATTCCCATTGCCTATTATCCATCTATAACGCTCCTTTATCATTAGTTGTGCATTCCATATGCTTCGCCACATATAACTTGTGTTCTTACCAAAATTTGTAAGTGTTTCAACAATGGGAATGATGTTCTGGTTGTTTCAATATTCGTGATGATGGGAGCACCTGCAAATTAAATGAGAGTTTAAATTAAGAATGAAATTAAAGTTTTAGTAATATATGATGCTCCATATATATATATGATTGATTTTATCTCTAGGCTTAAAAATATTGTGACATGATTTTAGGAGATATATTTGTTGATAAATGGAGATATTGTTCTTAATAATGTGATCCCTGATTATGAGATATATTATACATAGAAATCATGTTATATGATATCTTGGAGATATACTTCATTAATTGTGTGAAGTTATTGCCCATGATAGGTGGTTGTGTTCCTATAGTTGTTATAATGATTTGTCAAGGGCTTTGCTTTGTGACATTGGGTTGGTGGTAGGGATGAAAAATAAACCCGTACTCGTGGATAATATCCAAACCCGTCCCGACTTTGATGGAGAATACCCGGTTTGACCGGGTACGGGTACGGGTACGGGTAAAACCCGATAAATTAAACCCGGTATGGGTATATACATACCCGCTCCGTACCCGTACCCGATTTAATTATATTAAAAAAATTTAATATTTTATTATGTGTAATTATTTATTATAATGTGAAATATTTATAGTTGTGTAATTATTAAGAAATCTCTTGATTAAAATATGAGATAAAGAAATAATCTAATTATAATTATAATATAATAGAAAAATAATTTAAAAATATTATATATTTTTTTTGTAAAAAAAATAATAATTTTTTACAGGTACGGGTATACCCGATACCCGACGGGGACGGGGATTGGGATGAAAATCACATACTCGACGGGTACGGGGATGAGTTTATGTTGCGGGGTCGGGGATGGGTATCATAAAACCCGTACCCGACCTGCCTCGTTGCCATCCCTAGTTGGTGGGCCTAGTGTGGGCAAGTTAGCGTCTTGCTCGGCTCATATGATTGAAGCTAGCCCAGCCATGCTAGGTGGTACATAAGCCCGTCAAGCTTTGAGCTAGTTAGGGTAAATTAAGGAGTTGTAAATTAATGGGTATGTTTGAGTTAGGAATGGAATTGGCTTGGTCGAGCCAGGTAGTCCACAAGTCCCCTAAGCTCAAACTTGTTATGGCAAAGGAGTTATACTACTCCTTCCATTTTTTTTTCATAGTCGTTTTGTAAAATTTTGATGTTTTTTTTTTCATTGTCACTTTTATAAAACCAATAACTTATTAATATTCTTTTTTCATTTTTACCCTTGATAATTAATGCATGTTTACTAACCAATATGTCTATTCATTTTTTAATGTACTTATTTCTTCTCCAACCACCCAAAGGGTATAACAGGAAAATATGTAATAAATACTTTGAAAAACTAAAATATCAATAATTATCTTAATTCTTGTGCATGACCTTAAAGGACAATGAAAAAAAAACGGAAGGAGTACTTATTTCGTCTTGGCCATATGTGTTTCATTTAATGTGTGTTCATTGACACTTTTCTATGCGTGTTAATGGACAATAAATGTTATGCTTTGTTAGGAAATCTGGGTCGTTGAATAGTAGTTGTTTGGTTGTTGACATGTCACCATTTTTTTATCTTGTTATTTTTATTGATGCTTTTTGGCAGTGACTTCTTTTTATGTCGATTTGTTTAAGATTTGAGATATCTTTCTTCCTCTATTTTCGTCACCATCTTAGAATGGTTTTTCCAACGAGTGTTTGTGCAAGGTGTTTGCTTTCTTGGATTATGGTGACTTTGCTTATTTTTTCATGTAAGGTATCAAGATACGATGTCGAAGCATGGGGTTTCTGAAGCTAAGGTTGATGTTAGTGCCCATGTCACAAGGCAACAATTTTAGTTAGGGGAGAAAGATGCATTGATAGCATAGATCAGAATGCTTCATTTTGAGTTGGACACAAGGTTGTCAAAGAGAGCAATGCAAGATGTAACCTGCGTGAATCTGGAGGGCAAAAGGGAGAGATTGATGTGAGAGGAAATCTTTGAGAAAGAGGGGAGATGTTCTTACAACTTGTGTGGTGAAGCTCATTATTGAGAAAAGCACAATGTTGCGAGAATGTGATAAGTTTGTTGAGGAAAGTTATAGAGAATTTGTTGTTCAAGTGAGCGTTGTTGTTGGTGTAGGGTAGGAATCGCCAGGCCCATGTGATAATGTTGGAGAATGCCACACTTGAGGAGCACGCTTGTGGTTTACAGAGGGTTGTTCGACAAGTGATGTTTCATGCCCCAGACTCTCCTTGTAGCAAGTTAAGTGTTGATTTAGACATTATTGATGGGAAGATTATGAATGAGGTTGACCTTCCTAATGAAAATGATACAAAGGAATCGTTTGATGAGATAGGAAGATGTGTTTATGGCCTTTAAGGGTATTAGGGTTTGTGGAGGCTTGTTATGGAAGTTGCTAGGGCTTCAATTGTTGTTGAGAAAAACACTGTTGTTGTAGACCTAGCTTCCAAAGAGGTTGGGGAATATAGTGATGTTTTTTGGGGATCCTAAGTAAACTAGGGGCATTTCATGCATTTTGTTATTTTGTATTAATTTGAACAAAGTTTTGCTTTGTAACTTCTCATTTGTGGCTAGTTTTGTTGAACTTTTTTTGATGTAAGAGGTTTGGTTATCGACATCACATTATGTTGTTGTGTGTGTCCAAGTTAGGGAACTTGTAGTCGTGAGGGTGTGGGGGAATTCACAGTTCAGGAGTTTTGGAATTGTACTCGGACTTGGGAGTTCATGAATGATTGTTAAGTAGCGAGAACTCGGAAGCTCGATATTGCACACGACTTGGGAGTTCGCTACTATGAAGTGTAGGAATCGTAATTCATGAAGACTGGAGGCTCAATGTTGCGCACAAATATTTTGTTAAGGTTTGAGAGCTCGGAAGCATCAAGCATAGCCAATGCCTCACATTCATGTGGGTCTAGCATGCTTAAAATCCTACATTTTTTTGCTTGAATAAAAATTGTAACACTATGCGTTTTAAATGGTTGTTGATTTATTAAAAATTTGTTATATTGATTTGTTGAGAAACTTTGGAATTTTGGAATTTTTTAGGAGTTGTAGTTGTTTACAAGTATCTCTGAGCAGGGTTCAAGTTTGACCTGTAAGAGAAGGCTATATAACACTTTTATTAAGAAGTGAACATCATAAGTTTATTTCTTTAGAAAGTTTAGAGAGAAGTTAGAGATAAAGACTTTGATTCCTAAACTCCTCTTTTCTTTTTCCAGGCATTCTAAAAGATTGAGGATTTGTGGTTAAGCACCAAAGTAGTATATCAAAGTAGTGTAGAGCATTTTTGGTGTGGGTGCTAGAAGTTCTTGAAAACTATTGATAATAACTATTAGATTAAAATAGACAATTGAGATTAAAAAGTAATAACCAAAGTTATCTCGTACTGTCATCATTATATAATATTCATCACTACAACCATCACTACTTCCACATCATCACCACTACCATTGCTACAAACATTGTTGCCACTAGTGTCATTGTCATCGCCACCACTGTCTTAGTTACCGCCATCACCACCATTGTCTTTATCGTTGTTGCTACCACAATCATCATTGTCACTACCACCATAGTCACCGCCACCACTATTGTAATTGTCATCCTCACCATTAGGATCGACCGTGTGTGTTTTGGTGTCATGAGTTAAGTGAAAAAATAATGCCTTCATAAATATTTGAATATTAATAATGACCCCAATTTCCAAACCTAAAAGTATAAATATGCAAATAGTTAAACACAAAATTACATTTAAAAAAATGACTAAAGGTACAATACATTTGTACAAGACTATGACTTACCATTAGAAACTATTATGTAAGAAAAAGAAAGGGATCAATAATGGTGACACATTATAAAGAAGCTCATGACTGAGAGGTGTGGATTCATAATTTGATTTCGAGATTTCATCAAAGTAATATAAGACATGATTTAAAAAAAATAAAAAGAAAATCAAATAAGTTAGGGACAAAGGAAAAAAAATTAAAGACAATTCTTATTTATGATTTTAAGTTAACTAACAGTTATGGAAGTTCACACCAAGAAAAAAAAAAGGGAAATAAGTCAATAATATATCACACTAATTTCTTCTTTATATCTAATATTGTCAATCATTTTTCGAAAATTATTGGTAAATTTTTGTTCACTAGTGAAAAACTGATTAATTGTTCTTAATTATTTTATTTTCTATAATAATTTTTTAATAATTTGATTATGTAACTTTTTTATATTATATAAATAATAAATTTTGGGTACCCCTTCGACAATGAGGCCTTAGGCAGTCGCCCTACCAAACCGTCCTTAAGGCTGCCACTACCCATTGTTACTATTGTTATAACCACCACCATTACTGTATGTGTCACCATCATCACTATTATTACTATCATTATTATTGGCGACAGTGATGGTAATTACAACAATGGAGACAATGACAATGATGTCAATTATGATAATGACAACTATGAATTATTTATGTTGAAACATCTCATATATATATATACATACATATATATATATATATAAAGAAAACAACTTATTCCTTCCAAAACTTTCTTCCAAGAATTCTCTTCTAAATATTTTTATATATAAATATTTTATTTTAAAATAAACTACTATTGAAAATAATTATAAATAAATAAATATATCAAAATAATTAATACCTTAATAATTAATAAATTCGTTTTAGGTTCCACTTTAATAATTAGGTTGTATAATATAAAATTTGTTTGAGCAAAAAAATTAATAAAAATATTTTAATAACTACTGATCATTATTTTCGCAAAATCTAATTCTTATATATTATAAAAAAATATTTTTATAAAATAAGAAAATGGATAAAAACAATTTACTAATTACTAACCATTATTAAATTTCTATAAAATTCAATTGTTATACATTATAAAAAGGCTTAAATATGTTTTTAGTCCCTCAAATTTAAGACAAATTTATTTTTGGTCCCTCAAATTTAAAACTGTTATTTTTAGTCCCTTAGATCAGTAATAACATACTTGAAAGTGACTAATTAAGACAGTTATATAATATCAATTGAATTTAATGTGATATTTTTACTAATAAGGACATTAATAGTTAGATTTTATGCAATAATATTTGATAAATTTCTTAACAAAATTTGAATATATGGACTAAAATAATTTTTTTTTTGAAATTATAGGGACTAAAAACAATAATTTTAAATTTGAGGGACCAAAAACAAAATTATCCTAAATTTAAGGGACTAAAAACATATTTAAGCCTTATAAAAATTATTTTGCAAAATAAAATAAAAAAATTGGATAAAAATAAATATATATTTTATGTATATATATATATATATGTATATATATATATATATATTAAAAAATTAATATGTTTTTTGAATCTTAATATATATAAAAGAAATATTTAACTTATGAGCATCTCATTAATTTTTGTATGCTAACGTCTCTTTGTTTTACTCATTTATGTTAATTGTCACAATTTCATAATTCACCAAAATTTACAAATTTCTCCTCTTTCTCTTTTATTCGATTTATATATAATTGAGATTATAAGTCAATTGCATTTAAAGTCCAAGAAAATAAGTATTTGCATTTGCTTCTTCATTCTCATTCAATGACATATTCTTTCATATAGGTCATTCTTTCTTAGTATTTTTTTTTCTAATACCAAATGTATTTGTGTTACATGTTATTTTTCAGAGTATTCACTAAAGTATCTTAATCTCCTTTTCTTATGTCTAAGGTCATTTGTATATCAATGCGAGTTTGAATACGTGCATTGTTCTTTAATGTTTTATTTTATTTGAATGATCTTCAATTATATCTTAAGATATTTTTAACGAAAAATTCATCTTATGTCTCATATGGAAGATGATTATACTTATAATCCTTATGAGAATAAACAATACATTGATGGCATTTAAAAGACTAATATTTCATTGTAAAATTTTTCCTCCATGTGTATAAAGGAGTTAAAATTTAAATTTGTATTTTTGTTATCCATGTTCTCATTATTAGGTGTTATTACTTTATCTTAATTGGTTTTTGTATGTAGGAATTATCATGTCATTGCGTTTGTTCTCTAATGACTTCTTTCATGAAAGTAAGAAAAAAGTAAAATTGGAGGAACATTTAAAAAATGTATTTGAGGTTTTAGCAAAGAAGAAAAAAATTATTTTTATTTAATTAGGCATTATTTTATTAATTTAAACAATATAAAAATTAATACATTTTATATAACAATTATCATGGTTGAAAAAATTTAGATATCATATCAAATGGATTACCAAAATAACTTAGACATCGCATGAATAACGAATCTAGTGTATATAAATGGAGGATATCAAATGAAAATATATTTTATTATAAAAGATAAGATGAGTAAATCATAATATTTAGATTATAGATAAAAATAATTAATAATTAAGATTAAAATTTAATTATAGACACTCTTACAATATTATTAATATTATTGTCTGTACAACTATTAATAACATCATTGTCGCAACAGTCACCACCACCATTGTCATTGCAATTATTGTTGCTAGTGATAGTGATGGTGACAGTGATATCTATGATAATGGCGATGGTAATGATAGTAGTGTCATTATTATCACTACATGATGACAATGATGATAGTTATGATGACAATAATAGTGACAACGTATAGGGATCACCATCAAAACCATCACGGTCATTGTCACAAATTTTGTTGCCAGTTTGTAAATAATTTTTAAAAATTTATAATAATTTTTTAAATAATAATTAAATATGTAACTCAAGAAATAAATGATTAAAGTGTAACATTTATTGTTGTTAAGGGAAAGAAATGTTTATTTTAACACAAAAAGGGAGGATAGTGTAATATTTACATCTATGAAGAGATGTTAGTGTAAATAATATTTTAGTGATAAAATTTTTTTATAACAAAAGTTAATAGAATTTTAACAAAAAATTTTAAAAAATAAGTAAAGTATCATATATTAGAATATTTTGAATAAATCAACTATAATGTTTAAAATAATAATAATAATAATAATAATAATAATAATATAATATTTGTATATTTACTTTATAAAAAAAAAATTATATCTCTATGGTGTAATTTGACATAATCCGCTGCCAAAGTAGTACGAAAATTGATGTAGTAGATGAAGTACGAATATAACCAAGATCTCTAGCTACCGGTCAAGGCAGTTGATAATATATTATTCACGGAAGGTTGAAGAATGCTCAAGAACAAGTGGTCAATAGATATTTGTAACACAAAATAAAAGTACCCAAAGGGCAAAGTTAAAACCTAAATTTTTAATCAGACAATCCAAAACCCCTACAAATAGACCAATTGTAGTGTTCATTTAATTAGTTAAATGACGCTTCAATCACGAATAAATATATCTTTTTTTGACACCATCACGAATAAATAATTTTTTTTTACACCAACCATCACGAATAAATATTAAAAACCAACAAAAAAAAAGAGCTAAAATGCATATTATAATCAAACAGAAGTATAACGTTTTGTATTTGTAACTAAATTTTATATACACAAAAGCTACTTTTAAACAGGCTAATATGAATATATATGTTATTACTTTAGTCAAACGCACTAGGGTGAGAACGGACAATAGTCACAATGAAGGTAATCAAATCCTCTAGTTTCAGAAAAGCAGGTATTCAAATCAAATGCCAAAGGAACAGTCAAATCTCAACTATGATATTCTCTGTAGCTTAACAAGGCTTTTCTAAGGAAATTATTGAGATTGGAAGTGGACCCTTCATTAAGAAAGCAGTGTCACAAGGCCACATCTATTATGGGGAAAAAAACGTACACAAAATATGTACAGAAGAACTCAGCAAAGTTTAGTCTGACAAGGTAACAGAAAATTTAATTGAAAATGAAAGGGTCATGCAGGGGCAAGAGTTTATCTCCTTTGCTGAGATTTTGCCAGCACTTATCCCTGATTATGATTTGAGCACCCTATCAATCGCAGCCACATAAAACTCCTTTGGCATGGTACCGATCACGGAATCGCATTTCTGGCCATTTTTAAACATTAATACCACAGGTACAGCCTTAATGTCATAGTCTTCAGCAACTTGCATGTCAGTGTCTGTGTTGAGTATAAAGCATTTGAGTTTCCCAGCATACTCTGTTGCAATTTCGTCTATTATCCGGTGAACCATCCTGCATGGGCCACACCAATTTGCATAGAATATGACAAGAACTGGGGTTTCACTTTTCAGAATCGAATTTTCCCACAGGTCTTTGGTAACTGGTGCAGCTGCTAAATAACAACTTCACATAATTAGAAGACCATCTTTTGATTCAAGCCACAATACACACTAACATCCCATAAATGACAAAATTGAAACAAACAAACAAAAAAACATGAGCCTTAAATCACAGTGAAATATTTCAACATTAATTCCCTCCTTTGTCAGGAACGTGGTTACATAGAGAGGGAAAATTTTCTACTCATTAAAAAACACTTGTTTCAGACTTCTTCTACATGGTTGACTCTCGTCTTTTTCTTTTGAGGCAGAGGGGACATTTTCATGATTTAATTTCAAACAAACTAGCAAGTCTGAAAAGGAAACAATTTAAATATATTTGAATATACAACAATAACATCAGGTAGCCCAAGCATCCAATCCTATTGATATAATAGCCAAAAGAAGTGGAAGGGCGTGGGGACGAAAGAACTTTCCAAGCTCTTCAGATGAGAAAACAATTATGACAATTTAAATGATCAAATTAGCCTCAGTCCTAAAAAACAAGAGGAAAAAAACTATTACAATAATGCTAGCAATTCAAACTAGGAATGAACACAATGATGAAATATCAACTAGGCTACATAATTTCCTTGAAATTTAAATAAACAAGGATAAAAGATCAAAAGGATACTTAGGTTTATAATGCTTCTGATCTGTAATTACACAAATACGTCATCATGACAGGTCCTGTATGCTGGATTGTCAGGTTGAAGCAAGATATAGGCAATAAACTATATTTTACGTGCCTGTCCTTCCCTGCCTCTGCATGTTATTTTGGGGACAAATGATTTAAAAGGAAAAAGTTCTGCAAAACTTAACCACAATTAAGAATGAATCTATTCCAACT
The DNA here is from genome assembly GCF_000230855.2 of Cajanus cajan. NCBI lineage: Eukaryota > Viridiplantae > Streptophyta > Magnoliopsida > Fabales > Fabaceae > Cajanus > Cajanus cajan. The sequence goes on from NC_138519.1 coordinate 66,815,218, forward strand.
GCAATTTATATTTTGTCAGTAGTTTGGACGTGTTTCACATATCCATTCCACTGTGGATACAATTTTCTAAAAAAGAGAATAGGAAAGGAGAACTAGATTCTTATTTTTAAGCAGATCCAGTATGACCATTTCAACACTTTCACATACATTGTTTGAGTTCATTTCTTCAAATTTGAAATGAGTACTAAAATATAACGCCTAATATTGTTTTTTTCAGTCACTCCAAAAGCTAAAATCACATGGTGACATTTTACACACCCTACGAAAAGCCCAAGTTGGAAAATGCTAAAAAGTATGAGATTTAAGGGTCAAACAGAACCCTTTAAGTGGAAAATGAAAAATACATTTAAAAAAAAAAAAGCAAAATCTCTTAAAAGTTACCAACATAGACACCAAAAAAAACAAAAGTCAGGGCACACAATCCGTCAATTACCACCCAGAACTCCACAGCAAGAAAAGCATTATCACTGAAATCCAAGCCACCCTCGTATCAACAAATTTCTTCATAACCTCCGTTGGTACTACACTACTACCCAACAGCCTCTCTAAAATTCTTTAGAGCTATTCCAAGATCCAATATGCAGCACATTGAGATTTGCACATTTCATCAAACACCACCTATATCATCCCACACGAAACCTCATAAAGTCTAGCCAGAAATGAGAGGAACAAAAACAATCATGGTTCCCTCATAGCATCATATAATACCTAATTTCGATCCATTATTACAAATTAGCATTCAGCATTCTTTAAAGTGGAAAACGAAAAGAATAGCAACGTGGTAACAATACCAACTGATCGGTTACACATCAGCAATAAACCCTCTTGTTCTCAAACACACACGTACGACGAAATCATGGAACACTGAATGTTCCCTATAAAGCTATAACACAAACACGATCTTGGCCCCGATCTGAGCCCATTTAAGGTTCCTAAAAGGAATAAAATAAGTAAAAAAAAATGAAAAAATACCTCTAGTTTCGTGACGCAAGGAGCGAATCTTGGGCATGAGAAGTGGGGTTTGAAGGTGGAGAGGGGTGTGGGGCATGCGCAAATGGGAGGGGAGAGGGTGAAGAAGGGAATGGGAAGAAGGGAAGATGGGTTTGTTGAGAAGGGGAGAGGAAGAGGTGAGAGAAAAGGAAGCCATTGAAGAGAGAGAAAAAAGAGAGAAGAGAAGACAAACACAAAGAATGGGACCGCACGCACATCAAAAGAAACCTCAGACTCTGCAATAAAAGCACGTGGATGGATCGATGCACACCAATTTCTGCCACTACCCACAACAACTCTAGTTTCAGTCAACATTGTATTGTATTCGATTTTATGTCAACAATCATCTTCGATTGTAATCTAAATATTTTCACATTTTATTTTATTTTATTATATATATGTGTGTGTGGTGTGTTAATAATAATTACATGATTATGCACTTCTACTAAATTCTAACATGTAAGTCTTTAGTAATGATGTTTGATGAGAAATGATTGTGGTATATCTTAAGGATTATTACCAACTTTCATCGGAGTATAATTAAAATTAAACAATGATTATTAATTTCTTTATTTTTAATATTTAATATATTTTTATACGTATTAAATTAATTGTGTAAATCTTATTTTTAATTTTTTTTATATGTGTAAATTTTATTATTATTTTATATAATTGTGTCATGTACACATACTTAATGGAGAATGTAATATATAGTTAAGTAATGAAAGTTTTTATTTAAAGGATGAATTCATCATATTAAAAATGGAGAAAAAAACGAGTGAGGAAAAGATTTGTTTTAATCTATTATTAACAAAATAAAGGTATTTTGTGTCTTGTGAATATTGTGTATAGAAGTTACAAAGCTGCAGTAAAATTACGATTTATTAAAAAAATCATTTTTGATAAATTAATAATTTTTTTAAATTAATAAAATAAAATTATTAAATTGATCTATATTTTTAAAAGAAGTATGTTGTTATCAAAATAAATAAATGATACAAATGTTTTTAAAATGTGGAAAATAAACATTTTTTCACTTTTATATATAGATATTGATTATTGATATTAAGAAGTGAATCAGACATGATTCTCCACTTCTTTTAAAATACAAAACACATAGTATTAGCGAAAGGGCAAACATAATATGAAAATTTTAAACCTAAAATCACTAAATAAATTGAAATAGCCCAACGATGGTTAATCCCCATATAATCAATAAAATGATTTTTTTTTCTCTTGATCTTGCAGCAAATGCAATGAAATTAGCTCTTGAGTATGGTCGTAACTAAAACAAAACATTAATCAATACTAGGGTTAATTAAGTTTTCCGTCTCTCTAAAACTTTATATATTTTTTTTTTAATTTTAGTTTCTTTAAAATTTTGACAAAATTATTTCTTTTATTCATCTTTTTTATTTACATTTTTTATTTACATTTTTTTTCTACACTATCTTTCTATTTATATTATTAGCTATATATGAATTTTTGAGAATCCTCAATAATTGCATCATTTTATTTTAAATGCAAGTTTCTTCAAGAGATTGAGTAATCATCTCTTTTCTTAATGCCTTATATTATTTGGTCATTAATAAAAATTATTGTTGTGTTCATAAGGTATCATGTGAATTTAGATGAAGATAATAAAGATCATTTGTCATATTTTGATTAATCTAAGAATATAATTTTTTTGATTCATGCTTTCTTGTGATTTTTTTTATCTTAATGCTTGTGTCTCTCTAGGTTTAAGAATTTAGAATACGAAGATTATTGAATGAGAAAATTCCATGAAATTGTTTTTAAGTAAACTATTTTTATAATCTATTATGAAGAGTTTATTGAAATAAGTTAAAAGAAGCTTATAGAGAGACATTATAAGTTATTTTCATAAGTTCTCCTAAATATTTACATAAATGTTTATGTCATATGATTAGTCCAAAAAATTTGTAAATAAGCTTTTTTAAATGAATCCTTAATTTAGTAAAGCTTAATTTCAATGTTATTGGTCAACTTGTATAAAAGTCACTCAAGTTTTATTGTTCTATGAAAAGAAGAAGAAGAAAAGATAGTTATAGGCTATTTTTTCTTCCTAATAATTTATATCCCTTGAGTTGCATAGATCAAGACCAATAATATATGTTGTAGGATCATTGGGCAATGCATCAAATTATGCTCCAAATGAGTTTAGTTTGTCCCAAACTTCAATCCACATGACCATGGCATCTGCAAGCTTGTTGAAATACTCATCAACCTTGCCAAGCATGGCCTTAGCTTGCTTGGAGAGTTCAATGTAGCATTGTTTAACAGTTGTGCAATCCTTTGGAAGAGAAATAGAGTGCAAAAATGGGATCAACTCTTCTTGCCAAAAAAAAGTCCTTTATACTCCTTCTTAAGGTTCACAAATGGGTTGCTATCTTTGTTGTAAAAATAATGTCAACTAAATTGAACATAAGTTTGTGAAATAATACCTTCACACACCAGCCAACCCACATATCATCATAGTGTCCAATAGGTTGACCCTCACCCATGAGTCCAAAGTACATTGCAAGACCAATGAATTCACAGTTGAATGCCAAATTCATAGGACAAACGGGAAAGATAGTTCCATTTGGTATAGTCATAGTTGCATCTACAATTCTATATACTTGAGAAAACTAGAGGAAAGTATAATTGTTTTATAAAATTAAAATTTTTCATTGTGTGGATATAAGTTATGATGCTAGGATAACCCAAGTTGAGAGTTCTTCAATAAGTAAGCTAGTTTTTGGATGGATAGTTCGTTTTAAGTTGTTTCCTCTAAATTTTATGTGGAAATCGTATGAGGTTAGATCGTGCCATATGTGTATAAAGTAACCAACGAGTAAAGTATAAAGTTAAGGGGTAAAACCCCTAACTAATTATTGGAAATATGTATAGTATTTAAAGGGTAGTCAATGAGTTAATCCCATGTAAGGCTTAGATATGCTTGTTAAGGTTGTGATAAACTCACACCCAAGTTATTCTACTTTAAAAGTAGTGCTAGAATTTCCTAGTTTAAGTGGAAAAACCTAATAAATTAGTTTAAGTTGTTTACTTGACACTCTCAAAGACCTAGCGCTATCTATACTTGACCTGGTTGTAATAGGTCAGATGTTGTGGTTTGATAGGGTCTAATCACTTAGACTACTCATATTTATTGTAAGAGATATTCATAGTTGATATGCATAATAACACATTAGTTGTTTAAAGGTGTTTATGATGTAAGTTACTGCATTGTTTATGTGATATTATTGACAAGCTGAAAGTTGCTAAATTGTGTTGCATTGAATTTTTTTTATCAGCGCATTGAATGTTGATTACATTGTCTATAGTATATTGTTGTAATCTTATATTGATTCTTTCACAAACTTACCCTTTATTTTCCTTGTGATTGGAACTACAATGATCATACTTGGTATGAAAGTAGGACTAAATTAGCAAGATAGTTTGGTTAGCAACTGAAGGGTCATGTGACCTAATTTTTGGTGATGCTACTCTGATGTATCATGATTGTTGCATAGACGTTAAACTAGATTAACGATATTTTGTATACAATTTTGTAATTTATGTAGATTATATATATATGTACAGGGTTTATATACAACCTCATAAAGGACTTTATGTTTTTAGTCATATATGTAGGAACTTTTTTATGTTTTTTGTCCTACATGTGTATTTAATTGCATGAATGATCGGAAACTATTGCATGATAATCCCGGGATAGTTGAATACAATTAGTATTTCCATTGTGTAGTAACTATTCTATATCGAGTGTAGTGACATGTCAGAGCATTACAATATCGACAAAAAATTACTACCATTTAAAAAAATATATATTTGTACAAGGACGGAAACTAAAGAAATGGTATATTTCAAGGATAATATATATATATATATATATATATATATATATATATAAACACTAAATATTTTTTAAAATAGAATTTGACTAAGTGTCAACAAATATTTTTGTTATTATTCGTGTCAACTTTTATGAAATGAAAAGAACACTCAAGTGTTATATGTTGGTTTATGGATGTGTATGGTAACATAACATTGTCTTAGTAATGATATTAAAAAGAACTTGTCTAAGTGTGAATAACACTTTGAGACCACTTAATTTTGGTGGAGTAACATTATTATTTTACAATTTACGACTAAATGTACATTATATATAATTAAAATTTTATAATGAATTATAGGTTTGAATATGTTTTTGGTCCTTGAAACATTTGTTTTAAGAATTTATAAAAAAGAATTATGAGTGCAAATACGAACATAATATATCAAATATAATTTTGGGTGTCAATATGGATTATTACTTGACCATATGATAAAGTCAAAAGTAGTTAAAAAGATCATATTATAGTGAGGACTAAAAACAACAATTTCAATTTTAGAGTGATGAAAAATAAAGAAAAATATATGGAACTAAAATCAAAAGTAGCTCATTTTATTGAGACTAAAAATATGTTTAAGTCTAAATTATATATATATATAAGGCTTAAATATGTTTTTAATTTCCTATAAAATGAGTGAGTTTTGATTTTGGTTCCTATAATCTTTTTTTTGTTATTCATTCTTCTAAAATTTGTAAACATTTTTTTAGTCCTTATAAAAAAAATTTGATCCTTGTAAAATGTGCAAATTTTGGTTTTGACCCTTATAAAATAAATTTTCTTAATTTTCATTGTAACACTATGAGTCTTAGAATGTTATTTTGTGTTGAGGAACTCTAGAATCTGAAGATTTCTTATGATTTTAAGTAATTTTGGGGGTTTCTCTAGGCAAAGGTGTAGTTAGACCTTAAATGGAGGAGTATATAAGGTTTTTATTTAGAATAGAGCCTCATAAGTTTCGTTCTAAGAAATTAGAGAGAGAGAAAACCCTAGAGAGGAAAGCTATGAATTCTAACTTCTTCTTCTTCTAGGCTCCCCAAACCCGTGAGATCAGTGGGGAGTGTTGGTTCATGTCCTTAGTGTTGAGTCCTTGTGTTGCTAGAGAGTATGGAGCTCGTCTTCCTCTTCTTCTACCTTAGAGTCCTTCCCTGATTTCATTACATTCTGAGGTAAGGGAAGCTAGAATTCTTACTTAATGGGTTTGTTCAGTTGTTAATTTGATTAAGAGCTAAAAGTTGTTAGAATCTTGGAGATTCGTAGATGTGTGGATTGATTTCGGAGTGGGTTGCATGTTAAAATTTGAGTTTTTGGTGTTCTTGATGAAGGAAGAAAGATTTTATGCATTGGTTTATGAGTTGGTGTTGCATGTTCCTTTTCTTAAAATTTTGATTTGTAGATGATATATAATGAGTTGTATGCAGGAATTGAGTCTGATTTTGAGGATTTTAATATTTTGTAGGGAAGGAACTTTCTTGAGCTGATGAGTTGTTCTTGATGTTTATGCATGTTAGATGAAAGTGGAGTTGAATTGTATAGCATATAACTATGTAGTTGTGTTGAAGATGTACGATGCATATTGTGAGTTGTGTAGATGTGATGAATTTGCATGATGTTATTAAGTTGCTAAGATGATATATGCTAAGAATGCTTTAAGCATTCAGATATGGTGTTGTTGAGTTGCGTTGACCAACTTATAACTAGAGGAGAGGTTGTTTTAAAGTTGCATATCCCATTATGTGAATATTGTGTTATGGTACTTCGAGAGTCTAATTTTGTTAAAAATCCTTCTTGGGAAGTTGACTCTTAAAGAGGACAGTTGAGTCTCCTCTAGGACCTTAGTTGGTACTTTGTGCGAGCAAATTTGAGACACACATCTATAAAGTGATCAATTGAATAAATTACGAAGTTGGGAATTTAACTCCTAACCGAGTATCGAAAAGGCATAGTATTTGGGAGTAGTTGAGGGGCTAATCATATAGGAGGCTTAGTTAAACTAGCTAACCGTGGTAGACCTATACCCAGTTGTTTTACCCTGACAGTAGTATTAAACTTATTTATTTAAGTGGCGACATCTGAGAAACCAAATTTTTGTATTGTGGATTAATATCCAATTTGTTTTTGATTTAGCAAGTTAAAAAGATCATCTTGTGTTGGTTTGGTAGTCTTGTGTTGTTGGAGTTCTCCTAGTTGAAATGCGTGATGACACATGTAGTTGTTGTGCAATATATATTATGTTGTTGTGATAAAAAAATTTTGAGATGTTGATGTAATGATGTTCAAGTTAATATTGTTTTACAGTAGACTGAGTTGTTCATATTTATATATGTTGGCTGTGTTGTAATGCTATGTGTTGAAACTGTTGAAGGTGTAGGGAAGATGTGCTGATGTTTTGTGTTGTTTATATGTTGTCACTTTAAACTAATTTACTTTTGCATGTTTTTCATATAGTTTGGATTGTGATGATCCTACATGGTATGAGAGTAAAGTAGGAATAGGTACAAGTACAAGGTGTTGTTGTTGAGTTGGGTATCAAGAAGATGACAAGGTTGTTTATATTTTTGGATGATACTACAATGTAGTACTTTGTATAGAAGTTGCTTGACTTACAACTTAGGTTATATAGTTTACTTTTAGTGAATTACTGTATTTATATCATATATGATTGTATAGTTGTTTCACTTTCACATGAATGAGATATAATAGATATTCAGTTATCAATAGACTTAGAACTCTAAGCTATTAGTTGTTTTATTGTTTCTAGTTATAAGTCGTTAAGTGTAGGGATCAAAATGGATCGTTACATTCATCCTTCTAAAATATAAAATCATAAGTTTTAGTTCATAAGGATGATTTTAACGTATGTAAATAATATTTATTTTAATGACTTATAATTTTTTTTAGAGTTGTAGCATACTAACATAATTTTATTAATAATTATGGGTAACATATGAGATGATCACTTGACCTTTTAATTAACAAATAAGTAATTAAAAATGATTACACATAATTAAGACTAAAAACATCCGTTTAAATTTTAAATGGATGAAAAATAAAGAATTTTTTTTTACAAGTATCAATATCAAAATTTGTTCATTTTTCATTGATAAAATCATATTTAACCTTCAAATAAATATTTTATTTGAATATATCAATTATATTTAAAATTTATATAAATAAAAAATTTTAAATATATAAATAATATTTTAAATTTATGATAAATAACTTATATTTTGACATAAATTTTTTTTTTATAATTGATAATTTATTTTAAAAATTTTAAAATTAAATTTATAAAATATATGATAAATAAAAAATGAATTAGATAAAAAAAATTAAAACTTCTACAAATTTTCTATTTTAAAAATTTCTAAAAATATTCTTACACATAGACATATTTATGTATAGAGATTAATTAATTCATTAAAAAAATTAAATTAAATCAATGCGTGAGATATAAATTTGGATATTTTTAATATGGACAATGATTTTTTTTTCTTTTGATTTTTCTTTTTTGATTTTTTGTCTTGCAATCGCAGATAGGCCTGCACGGCCGCAAGCTACGTGGTGCAGATGAGGACCTAAATTTCTTTAACCCATTTAAATGTGGGCAAACCATTTAAATTGTGAGTTTATGTGAGGTGGGCCTAAGCAAACATGTCAACTTCTATTCCTAGCTCTACCCTTAACACATGAAGGGATGTTTCACTAAGAAAATTTAATGTGTGAGCAAAGATCTCAAACAACTGTTCTTTTTCTCATTGTAATATTTTTATGATTGGTGATTGAAAATTTTAGATCTATTTAATATTTTTAATTAATGCTTTTAAAATATTCTTCGACAAAATATTATAAAATAATTTATTAATTAATTATAAATATTATTTTACTTAGTGATAATATGAAAGTGACCATTATGATAGTATTTTTTTTTAATGAGTAGTACATTAGTTCTTAGGCACTAACTACAAAATGCATCAATTTTAATCTTTTTAATTTTATGTTTTAACTACACCAAATTTTTATATTACATTCATATATATTAACAGAGTCTAACTTAGTTGATCGATTTGGATAAGACTGCATGAGTTTTTGTAAATATTTTAATATTAGGTTTAATTTTTTACATAAGTATATATATATATATATATATATATATATATATATATATAAGGGTTATAATAACACTAGTGTAACTTTTATTAAGTATTACACCGCTCAATAACTTTATATTAATTGTGAATTTTGTAAATTCAACCATTAGATTGAAAGTTCATATCACTTTATATGTGTATATTAAATTTTGTTAAAATTAAATAACTTGAAGGTAATCAAAATGTTTATATTTTAGTATATTTTGAAATGGATATATTATGTCAATTTTGTTTTATAAAAATGGAGTATCAAATCATCTTAGATGAATATAAAATTTTGTATATATAATCTAAGAGCAAAGAACTTTCAATCTAACGGTTAGATTTATAAAATTCAAATTTAATATAAAATTATTAAACGGTATAATACTTGGTAAAAATTACACCGATATTATTATAATTCTCCTCACACATACATACATATATATATATATATATATATATATATATATATATATATATATATGTGTGTGTGTATGTGTATGTGGAGATTAATGTAAAATAAATACATATGTACCAAAAACTAACTTGACTTGTTGGTTTACTTTTACTAATTCAATTTTCACCTTTTCATTTCAATAAAATAAAAAAAAAATTCATGTGGAGGACCAAAGGGTAATTAATCCAAAAACAAGAAATAACACCATAAACCTAACACGCCCGGTGGGACTCGAACCCACAATCGCCGGACCAAAGGGTAATTAATCCAAAAACAAGAAATAACACCAAAAACCTAACACGCCCGGTGGGACTCGAACCCACAATCGCCTGATTAGAAGTCAGGCGCCTTATCCATTAGGCCACAGGCGCTTCTGCTATCAATGGTATGTTACCTTTTATAATATTATAAGTGTTAACTGTTAAGATTATCTTCCCTTGATGCCATAATAGAATTATTAATTCTCTTAAAATACTAAAAGAAACCATCCTACATGGCTCCTAAATAAGAGGCCAAAATGATATTGTATTTTTTCTAGATATAATATAATTTATGACATTTGTCTTTTTAGGATGAAAAACAAAATAATATCATTTAAGATTTTTTAAAGAAAAATAAATAAATAAATAAAAGGTTGTGGCATTGTCTTCTTTAATTTGTTACCAACTAAATTAATTATGACCTTATTTTACATAATAATTTTTAATGATTTTAAAATAATGAATAAGTTAATTTTAGTTTATAAAAAAATTATTTATTTATTTATTTTTTCTCTTCTGAAAGTGTTCCTAGAAAATTTATCCAAAGAAACTTATAATGAACATTGACGACATATTCTATTTAACACACTATTACTATATATAAAAATTTATTAGAAACTCCAAAATCATAAGTGAAGTTGTTAAATGAGAAATGAAACTTACATCTTTTTTATAATTTCAAATAATTTTCAACTAATAATAATAAAATATGTATAAAAGAGTACAAAAAGCGCGTTACTAACATGTTCTCGTTATAATAATTGGTAAAAGAAAAAGATAGAAGAGCATGAAATATATATTTATTTGATAGATATTAGTGACACTCTTTTTAACATTTTTCTAAATTTTTCTTTATTATTAGCTAAACAACTTATTAAAAATAATAAATTATAGTAAGTCTAATGTTCCATTTAATAAGTTTTTCTTATCATATATTAAATAGAGTTCTATGTTCAAATCATGTGAATATCATTTCATTCCAAAAGATAAAAAAAAAATTGTTAGAAGAAATGTTACTATTATTCCTCACATGTATAATTATCCAATTCTTATGCATCCAATGGGTTTGATTGCATACACAGGAATGCAAGATTTTGACGTGAATCCAAATTTTGAGAAATGTTAGGATCTCGTTTTCATTTACATTATTTTGAAAGTATTTTATTAGTCAAAATTTATTAGAAATGACAATTTTGGAAACCATATATGTACTATTTAATGAATCTATATCATAATTTTTTTAGTTTAAAATAAATTTTAAATATTAGAAAAGAGTGTTTTGTTTGTGCTCCTTATTTTTATTGTTGTAAAAATGTATATAATACCTCTTTCTTTGCCACCTCTTTATTTTATTTATTTTTCTTTTTTAATAACAACACAAATACATCAAACTTTAGGTCGCAAATCACAAAGGCCAGTTGAGTGGTAAAAGGCCAACTGAGTGGTGGTAAAGTATGAGTAGTATATACAAAATCTTAAATTTTAATTTTATCATGTTATTATAACTTCTACTCAAAAACAAAAATAACTCTAGGTCGTTACAACTTTCAGGGAAGAAAAAAAAAACTTAAAATTCACATTCTAAATACACCATATTTTGTGTTTTCAATGGCAAGCTTCAAGGAAGCAGAGATGCATAGACCAATGACTCTTCTTGTATCAGCTGGATCAATGATTCCATCATCCCAAAGCCTCGCTGTTGAGTAAGGAGTATCTCTCCCATGAAGATTAAGGATGTAAGTTTTCATTTAGGGCCCAAGCCCTCCAGTATCACTTAAAAAGAATTACATTAAAAATAATTTTATAAAGACATGGCTCGAATAATATTTTTTTTGTTACACAAAATGAATTTAATAATTATTATAATATAAGGTTAATCTTAAAATTTTTTAAAAAATTAATCAAGAATATATAATTTAAATATTTAATTTTACATTTTTTCATAGTAAAAAATATATTTTTAATTAATTTATTCTTATTTAGTGTAATAAAATTCTTATTGTTAATAATAATATATCTACTTGGTCCAACAATGAATATAGCTTAGTTTCTACACAAATTAAATATAAGAATAAATGTAACGTTTTTTTTATATAATTTATTAAAATAACTCACTTTCAATAAGTGCATTACTTTAATTATAGTAGTTAAATAATTTATGAAGAGATAAATTTAGAAAAAAATTAATAAATATTAAGTTGAAAAGGGAGAAAACATATTTTTTTTAAACATTTTTTAAATGCTAAAATGTTGATAATTATAGGACAAATAGAATATTATTTTACTAATAAAACCTGACAGAGTTAATAGATAGTTAAGTCTTTAAATACATCATGTGTCCAATTCATAAATATAAATAAACCTTTATTAAAAGAGGTAAAATAAAAACTCACTTTAATCGCTTTGAAAAGAATTAATTTCAAACTAACAATTGTTTTTATTTAAATTTTAAAATATTATAATACTCGTACAATGCACACGGACAAGATGCGCTCCTCCTATAATGTATATTGGACCAATTCTTACAAACAGTGAGTTTGCTTTAGAACGAATCCATCCGCATGCAAGATTTTTGTTGTGAATCCAAAGCAACGTGCAGAGACATTTTTATTACACATGCATGGCGCACCACTCCGCTTGTTCCCTTTCGTATCGTTATACTGCCCTTCACCAATTCACCCACACTTTTTTTTTTTCATTCTTAATAACAGCACTGAGACTAAAAACTCTAGGAAGCTGCAACTTTTTGGGCAGAATGAAATTTGAAATTACATTCTAAATACACCATATTTTGTGTTTTCAATGGCACGGTTCAAGGAAGCAGATATGCATAGACCAATGACTCTTCTTGTATCAGCTGGGTCAATGATTCCATCATCCCAAAGCCTCGCTGTTGAGTAATAAGGATTTGCTTCTCTCTCATATGCCTCAACTACTTCCGCTTTGAACTTCTCTTCTTCTTCCTTGCTCCACTGCATTACAAGTATACAAGCAAAGACAGATGAGAAAACCATGAATATGTTATCAACAAGGGAAAATAAAATTCCTCAATCATATTCTACCTGAATTCCTTGTCTTTTCTTATTGCCTTTCTCTATTTGGGCCAGCACACCAGCAGCCTGAGTGATTTGACCACAGTCCAGAGGAATATAATTAGAACCCCACAAACAAGATGAACATCAAGTAATGATCAATCAATTCTTTCATGTCCAGGGTGATTTAGAATGGAGGAAGCATGATATATAATGATGTATCACAAAGCACAGAACAAGAACCAAGCAGACTCATGAGAGATATACTACCTGAGCCCCACCCATCACAGATATTCTAGCATTAGGCCAAAGGAACATGAAATTGGGACTATAGGCACGACCACACATTGCATAGTTTCCTGCACCGAAGCTTCCTCCAACAATTATAGTGACTTTTGGTACCTGCACGTATTTATTTTATTTGTAGAAAAGTTAGTTTTCCCTTTAAAAATATCTCATGCTTCGAGATTCACCTTTATAAACATACTTAAAAGTTAAAAACATCATATTCTATAGTCTTCTCTGGGAATTGACCTAATCCCCCTCCCACCTCACAAGGTACAGAGAAAAGGCAATACAAGTACAATTGTAAAGATGAAACACATCAACCCCCACTCTATACAGCTAAAGAATAAAGATATGTTATAACTTGTAAGTTGGTGGCTGGAACCCACAAACCTTTGCACAAGAAACAGCCATCACCATTTTTGCACCAGACTTAGCTATGCCATTCGCCTCAGATCTTGAGCCAACCTAGAGAGTAGACAAGTATCACAGTTTCATAACTCAATTGTTTAGAGAAAGGATATTCAATATCTAGGCTTAACAAGTATCGGTTTGGAAAAAAAGAATGACAAGTTAATAGTAAATGCTTTCCTTCAGCATCTTATAATTTTCCATTTTCTAGACAACAATAAATATAATTATGACAAAAGAAGATGGATGACAGACATGAAGAATTTGACACCCACACCGTAAGAAGATGGATGAACTTTGAGATCTTATGTGCATTTACTTGGTCTTACGGAGTCACTGATCCATCCGTATTTCCTAATCATTATATTTCTGTTGAATTTCAATTGACGATTCTCAAACTCACCTGACTTTACTCAGTCTTTACAGTGTCACTGATCCATCTGCATTTCCTAAATCTACACATTATTAAATATCTATTGAATTTCAATTGATGATTCTCAAACCCACCTGACTTTAATGCCTAATTGCTTATCAATCATACAGCTCATTTATGTAAAAATATGGAGCATTTTAGATATTTCAATAAGTAATTAGTAAAATGAATCTAATGACATAATTCGTACCATGAATCCACTGATGTTCTGAAGGAAAAAGTAATCAATCTACTCAGAATTCAGAATATAACGACACAAAGCATAGTAATCAGAGTAAGTGATTAACTAAAGAAATAACAATTTCATACCATGAATCCAGTGATGTTCTGAAGGAAGACCAAGGGAATGTTACGTTGAGTACATAATTCAATGAAATGGGCCCCTTTCAGTGCAGATTCATTAAATAAAATCCCATTGTTTCCAATAATTCCAACAGGCTGTCCGAAAATTCTTGCAAATCCAGTTACAAGTGTCTGCCAAGATTTAGAATAAGGCTATAATATACAGATAGGGCATTGCAACTGTGCTTTTCTTCAAGGTTGCCAGTATATTGATGAGTTGTATAACTTTTATTGGCTGTTGCATATACTTGGTAGACTCCAAATATTTATTGTGAAATCAACAACCAATAAATGTGTGACAAATCACCAAGGGTACAGGCACCCAGAAAAAAGTAGTCGTTCCATGGCAACCCATACATATTAAGACTATCTGATTATGTTTAAACAGATTGAAAGTAAAGTGGATATGTCCTCACAGTGCCATACAATTTCTTGAATTCATCAAATTCACTTCCATCAACAATGCGATCAATAACTGATCGGATATCAAACTGTTGCTTAAGATCAGTGGGAGCAATAGAACGAAGTTCATTGACATCATACAGTGGCTCTTTATATTCATAATTTATATTTTGCAATTCATTTGCCAAGACATCTTTCCCAGCCATGTGCAAATTCTTAATTATATTCCTCCCAAGCGCAAGTCCATGAAGTTCATCTACAAGAAACAAAACATGAACAATGTCACTATCAGGAACCAAGTTGATTTCATTAGTTATCACGTTTTCTATACACTTGGATGTGCAAGAGAGAAAGTATCCACAGCAAATACCTTGAGCAAAATAATCAGAAACTCCTGATGTCTTGCAGTGCACCGTAGCACCTCCCAAATCCTCTGCTGAGACTTCTTCTCCAGTGGCAGCCTATAAATACATTTAAGGTCACTTTTTGTTAGAAACTACATTAACGCAAACACAGGTACAGGTTTTAAAAGTTAAAAAAAAAAAAATAGCCAGAGTTTATCACACAGTATTTTGTGGCACCAGAGTAGCTAGAGCTGACCTTAACAAGAGGTGGCCCTGCTAAAAAAATGGTTCCATTTCCCTTGACCATCACACTTTCATCAGCCATAGCAGGAATATAAGCGCCACCAGCAGTGCAAGAGCCCAATACCAATGCAATTTGAGGAATTCCTTGGGAAGACATTACAGCCTGATTGTAGAATATTCTACCAAAGTTTTCTCTGTCTGGAAACACCTCAGCTTGCTTGGGAAGAAAAGCACCTCCACTGTCAACAAGATATAGACAGGGCAATTTGCACTGAGCAGCAATCTCCTGTGCCCTGAGGTGCTTCTTAACAGTAATGGGATAATAAGTCCCTCCCTTGACAGTGGGATCATTAGCCACAAACATACAGAGTCGCCCATGCACGGGACCTATCCCAGTAACAACCCCACCAGAAGGCAAGGGGTCTTCATACAAGTCATGTCCTGCAAGCTTTATCACCCAAAAGTTAAAATCTTTCCTAGCCAAACCCACAAACCCATACCTCATAATTCTCACCCATTTCCTAGCCTCAAGTCCTTAACCTTTTAATTCCAATCACATGACATGTCTACTATGTTTAACTAACCAGCTTCCTACAAACCCAAATAAATTAGAAAAATGATCTTTAAGAATGTGATGGGCGAAGTGACTACATAGAAAAAGAGGGGAAAAAAATAACAGATAATCATTATTGAAAAAAACTAATACTGATCCTTCCATCCTATAATAAGTATCATTTTTACACATTAAGAAAAACTAATAAATGGATGAATAAGAATAACAATTTTACAAAAATTTACTTTATCTTTATTTTGTTTGAAATGATGCAACATAATATCTACTCAGTAAAGAATATCATAAGGGACTAATGGAGTCTAAACACTACGTGTCTCTATATTTTATTTTAAAAAATATTTAAAAATTATTAATATTTATTAAATCAATTGGTATTATGTTTGATCTTTAAATTTATAGATGTTGAGATCTGAGTCTTATTTTTATAAAGATGATTAATATTCAATACTATTTTTTATTATTTAAAAAATTTAAAGATAAAATTATAATAAAAAAATATATACACCAAATCAAACTATCCTCTTTAATTATATATGTTATAGATTATAGATATATATATAAAAAATAATAATTAACACTATATTAGAAATAAGTAACATAACACTTATTTTGAAGAGCTAAGTATGCGTCAGAACTTAATCACTAGTAAAGACCAAAGATGAGTCAAAAAGGAAATTGCCCGAAACAAACATGAGTCAATTTAATTTTAAAATCATAAAAATAGTATTTCAATTTCTAAAACCATTAAATATCTGGTTGAAAGTGTAAAAAAACTATAATGACAGTGTAATTCATCAGTCCATAATAACATTTAATTAAGCGATAATTATTCAATATATTTGTTCAACGATAAAAAGAAAAAGAACCTGTGAAAGCTCGAGGAAGGAAGAACCAGGATCGAGAAGGCGATCGATTCTCTCACGGGGAAGAAACTTGTTCCTGCTCCTGTTCCTCTTCACTGCCTCGGCTCCTCCACCAGCCAAAACCTTTCGAACATGAGATTGGAGCTGCGCAAGCAGCTCCTCCATGGCCCCACCATGAGGAGTGTTTGTTGCGGCTGCGGCACCCAAGCATAACCACCTTCTCGTCCCCGATCCTCCCAATAAATTGGACTTTCTTCCGATTAACCCAAACATCCCTTATCTTCGCGAATCAATGATGCCACTCCTCTTACTCTGACTACACCTATTGTGTCTATCGGATGACGGCTTCACTCTCCGTTATTGCAATAATAAATACATCGATGTCGCATTCGGATAATCTTGCCACGTCTTTCATGTTATAATAAGAACAACCCTTTTTTTGGTATTATTCTTTTTTTTTTTTGGGTAATACATAAGAACAACCCTTTTAACGTATTTAAATATTTTTACTATTATTTTACGATTAGATAATACTTTAATTAATTTATCTAATAAAATTAGTTTAAAATAGCATCATTTATGTTTATTTTTCTATTTTCAGTATTTAAGGATTTACAACAACTCGCCTTTTTTTTTTCCTGACCAATTAAGTTATATTTCATTTCATTGATGTCTTTAAAAGTTTTTGACCGGAAAAAAAATATGAACGTGAAACCTTATTATAATTTTTCTCATTATTTAAAGCTATAATTTACGGGTGGAAATTCATGTTCTAAATAAAAAAGAGTGGAAGTTAATGTTTTGTTTGGTTTAGGAAGGATAAAGGAGAGAAAGTGAAAGGAAAAAAAAAGTAAAATAATTTTTTTAAATTGTTTGGTTGTATAAAAGGTGGAAAGAAAGAAAAGAAATGTATAAATAAAAAGACATGAATATTTCAAAATAAAAAAAATACTTGTTATAATAAATTATAGTATTTTTGTTTTAAGTTATTTAAGATATTTTTTGTTTTACCTTTCACTCTAAAATGGAAGTGAATTCTACTATTTGATTTCTTTTCTCTCTTATTTTTTTTTCTATCAAATAGGAGAAAATTTATTGATATACGTGTTTTATTTTTTATTCTCTTTCTTTTTCCTTTTTTGTCTTATATTTTAAGTAGTGTTAAATATTTTTTTAGATTATTTAATTATATTTAAATTATTTTACATTGTTTGATTTTATTTATTTTTCTTATTTTAAAGTGTTTAAAATGAAGATGGTTATTTTATATTTACAATATTTTTATTAACAATTGAGAGCATTAAAACATGTTGAATCCATGCCATAAATGAATGTTTTAATAACGGCAAATCCTTAGTTCCATGTGTTTTATCATAGAAGAGTGTTCATAAAGGGTAATAACAATTTTGCTTAAGTATTTTAGTTTTAATTTGTTATGTACTTAGAAATATTATAAGTAGTTCAGCTAGAAAAACACTCAAAAGCACAATCATGCTTTAAAGTTGATATGTAGCACCTTGGTCATAGCTATCCTTTGTGTGCACAAGTCTGATGTCTCTAGGAGATTCAAGTTGGACATATTCTCTTAGGGAAGATACCTTGAAAGGTCTTGTACATTAGTATCTTTAGTATAGCCTCCCAAGCAGCAAGTCTTAATTCAAACTCAATTACTCAAAACACTGGTACTAAAAACCCTATTTAGAAGGAATCACACTCAGAAAAAAGCTCCAGAAGTAAATTTCTTTTGAAGGATATGCTAACAATATCAAAATAAAAAGTATAAAATGATGTCAGCATAACTTAAAAGTTAAGCCAACTTCAAAGGATTTATTTTGGAGCCTATAAAAGGAAGATCAAGGGAACTCTTTGAAGCAAGCAAGATAAAAAATAGTCATCAAAGTATAAACTTTCATAGTTGTAATCCTTACTTCATACTCTTCTTTTAGATATCTTATCTTCTACATCTGTAAACATATTTGTAAAAGAAAAAGAAGTGTGGATATTTTCTTAGTGGAAGCTCCTAATCAAGGAGAGTGTGCTGAAATCTTAATAGTTGTTAGGATTCAAAACCTTAATTTGTATCAGCTTGTCCTACCCAAATTTGTTGTTCAAAGGGTGAGGAAGGTGGGAAAAGTTATCAACCAATTGGTTGAGGTTACTCATAACAAGAGGTTGTGAGGGTAAGGTTCTCAACATGTTGTTGAGGGAAGAAATTAGTTAATAGCTAATAATACTATACAAATGGCAGGTGGTTGGGTTGTGTAGGGAAAATCTAGCAGGTAGGTAGTAATTGCAAATAGAGCAGTTATTGCTGATCATAGTAGAAAAATCTCATAGCGTGTGTGAGGACTAGATCTAGTAACCTAAGGTTGGGTGAACCAAGATAACTTTTTGTTTGCAATCTCTCTTACCATATCTACTTTACTTGCTTTAATTGCTTATCATTGCTTATAACCTTAGTACATATATTATGTGTCGTGGATATAATCTATTAAAGGAATCCTCAAAGAAATAATTAATTTTATACCATCAGAAGCATAAGCTTCTAAAGGACTATTTTATAAGGAAACATAAAAGGCTAACTAAGTATCAAAAATTCAAAAGACTTTAATTTTAAGAAATCCGCAATTCAACCTTCCTTGTTGTTAGCTAACATTTACTTCAAAACATTCTTTGAATTATGCATTGTGTAGTGAGTTTGGTGAAGGTGATTAGTAGAGATCATAGAGTATAAAATTGGTGGGTCCCATATTTTTTAATGCACACCAAAATGAGTGGATTATAATGGAAGTGCAAGATTTTACAATTGTATCCTTATAAAATTGACAATTAGTGGCTATGTGTTATGATTATTAGCAACCATAATCAATTATATCAATTACATAATCAATTATGAAAGACAAATTTTAAGTTATAGATGAATTCACTTTTCATATAATTGATTATACAATGAGCATAATCAATTATGTAGACTCTCGATGCACTTTGGTGTTATATGAAAGTCTACATAATTGATTATGAACAATATATAATCAATTATATGAACTTATTTAATTGAAATTTTTTTTGAATCATAAACTTAATTGTAAGGAAATATATGTAAATCAATTTATAATATCATCTAAACTTTTTTATTCAATCTATTATAATTTGTTCTAGTGTTGGAGATTGTCACTGAAGAATCCTTAATGATACAATGCTAAAAGAACCTGGTAACAGTCCTGACCTAGAACATTCGATGAGAGTAACTTGTCTTCCTAGACATAATCATCATTATATATAGTGGTGTAGTGTTATAGACATGAATCCCATGCTATTCCTTGTGATCCCATAAATCACGCCCTATTATAAACTAGTAACTCTCGGTGTTTATGACCATTATCTTGCTCATCCTATAGATCGTGGGATCTTATTGATTGTCCAAGTGAGAGAGTGAATCCCCCATATTTGAATCCCTATATGTATAATTTCAGGCCTTGTTGGTATACAACATTTGTTATTTATCCAAATACATCTTGGTCGATGGACTCGACATTTTGCCAATGCACCTTGGGTCGATTGACGGGAGACTACCTCGGTATAAAGCCCTTTAGGCTTGAGCATTGTGGAACAAAGAGTATGTTGGATTGGCATTTTGCCGATGTGCCTTAGGTTAGTCCACAGGATACCTACCACGATACATAGGATCAACATTTTACAGATGAGCCTTGGGTCAACCAATGGGAGTCCATAACGGTACATAGCCCTCCATGCTTAAGCACTAAGGTGCGAAGAGTATATCGGATCGACATTTTTCCATTGAGCTTTGGGTCGGTCCATGGGAGACCCCCACTGTACATAGCCTTCCATGCTCAAGCATTAAGGTGCGAAGAGTATATTGGATCGACATTTTGCCTATGAGCCTTGGGTCAGTCCACGAGAGACCCCCACGGTACATAGTCTTCCATGCTTGAGCACTAAGGTGCGAAGAGTATATTGGATCAACATTTTTCCCATGAGCCTTGGGTCGGTCCATGGGAGACCCCTACGATACATAGCCTTTTATGTTTGAGCATTAAGGTGTGAAGAGTATATCGGATTGACATTTTGTTGAGGCACATTTTGGGTCGATCAACAAGAGACCACCATGGTACTAAGCCCCCAAGGCTCAATCACCAAGGTGTGAAGAGTCTATAAATCAGGCTAGCCGAGCAATAAAGATTGATAATGTATGAGTCGGACGTTGGAGATCGGTAATGAACCGATATAAAAATAGGTCCCCTCCTAGTTAGTTAGAGTGCAAAGCGTGAAAAAACTTATACCAAAAGAGTCAATTTAAAAAGATATAAAAAATGATCAAATAGTGGAATCATATCACATATTTTTCTCTATGAAGTGTGAAACATGAGGCATAAAGAGATGTAAGCAAAGGGGCATTGGAGCAAAAGTTGTAGTTGGGGGCACACCATTTGGGTTCCTTATGTGCATTTAATGGGGCTGACAGGCCATGACGATGCCTTTTCAAATGGGTGACATTAGCGCCAAGTGGCACTTGAGTAGTGGCAAGGTTTGAAAGTAGTCATAAAGTCTAACACGGAGTGTGATATACGTATGACTCTTCGTGTGCTCTTGGTTCCTTTCACGCGCCTACAAGTAAGCATATTGCATGCGTCCTTATTCTGCATTCATCTTTCATTCCTTTGTGGATCGTGTAGCTACTAAAAGTGTGAAGCATTATAGGTCCCTAGTTTGCATAATATTTTGGTGGTGGCAATGGTGTTTGCTCAAATGTATCCATGGGCCAAGAGCGACGTGTTAGAAATACGATCGATATATTACTCATGGGACTACATGAATAGTCTTCGACGTTAGCATGTGTTCGCCAGTAATGGGGGAGAGGAACAAATAATATGTGAGCCCTATGTAGATAGTGAACCCATATGTGTGGGTGCCTCATCTGGAGAGGAAGCGTTCATATTTTGTTATGAAACCATGATTACAAAGTTAAAGATTAGATGGTCATTTATAGAGTGCGAGCGTGATATTTTGACGGCCGTGAATGTGGTGTCAACCCAATTTCACCCTAATAGTTAGGTTTTCATTAGAGGCTTTGAGATTATGTGTGGGTTGCTCAGAATAAAACCGATAGTTGATAAGTTCTTTTACTTCTTTGAGTGTCAACCGAACAAGAGGACAAGTTGGGTCTCTGTTAATAGGGTGCCAAAGCGAGGATTGTTGAGCCTGTACTAGTCCTCTTACAAAGAATTCAAGAGAAGTTACTCTCACATAAGGTGTACAAAAAAGGACTCAACATTGCTTAATGGTTTTCCTAAGCATTGGTGTCCGAATCCCATATCGTATGAGAGAGTGAAGATCGAGTGATTGTCAAAAATTGGTAAGATGGATGTGGAAAAGATGGAAAAGTTAGATACTATGTTTAATGTCAGAAAACTATTAGATTTAGAAAATAGGTCACTGGAGTTAAAAATTTATATAGGTATATCATGAAATATTTTTGTGAATGTTCCAAAAGTTGATCGAGACCAACTAACTTTGGTGTTTTGTGGTTGCAGATAATATGACAAGCTTTTCTACTCAAGAATTGGTGAAAATCTATAAGTAACAAAAGGCATCGAAAGCCTCTAGTGTTGGGAGTTTCGCAATTGATGTTATCGAAGGGAACTATTCAAAAGTTGGAATGAGGCATATTGAATTGGAGCCAACCATAAAATGCCAAAGGGAGGAGGGACACAAAGCACCCATAGTAGATCTTGGCCATACTAAGATTTGGGACGAAGAGAAGGAGGAAATGCCTAAACATGAGGTGCAATCAACTGGGCATTCTATAACAACACCCATGGGGGATGATTGCGATCAAGTAGACCATGCGATTGTGAAAGGACTTGCTAAGTCCTTTTGGAATTCTAAGTTTAATCATTTGGTTATATCCGAGAAACATACATGTTGGAGGAAGATAAAACTGACATAGAGAAATTAAGTGTGTTTAGTGCGGTCAAAGGAATCAAATCATTGATAAATCAGTTGTCTGTGCTGTCTATGGTAAACGAGGGTGAAGTTAAGGAGATGGCCAAATAAATAAAGCACCAAGCTAGGAAGATAAAATCCCTTAAGGAGACCCAGAAAAAGAGTCAATCTGACATGAAATGGATGGCAACCAAGAGGGACAAGGCACTAGAGAAGTGTAGGGAGCTAGAAGAAGAAAAGAAAGCGTGGGTCAAAACTAAGGCACAAATGAAAAAGAAGATTGAATAGTTGAAGTTATCTTAGGAAAATTTCATGGAGGTTGCACAAATCTTCGAGAATGACTTGGTTGTGAGTAAGGTGGAAGTAGAAAAAACTGATAGTCTTCTCCAAGTTGCGAAAGTTGACACAGTGGGAAAGTTCATCATAGGTTTTGAAGTAGCTATTGATCAACTAAAAGTGTTGCATGTGGGCATTAATTTTGAGGGAGATGGATACTTTAAAGAGATTGTGGATGGAAAATTGGTTGACCCACACAAGGAGGATTAAGAAACATGTAATTGATATTTTGGGATCATTATCTTGGCAATGAGAAATTTCTCTGTTGTTTAGACTAGAAATTTGGTGTAGGTGCTTTTCTTTTGGACATTTATGTTTCAAATGTTAAATTTTATTGCTCGTTAAGTTATATCTTGATGCTTTTTCTCTTAGCGTTAGGGTCCAGGTCTTCTAAATTTTGACCTTAAAGTGCTCTTCGCACCAAGGTTCAGGCCTTGTAAATGTTGATCTTCTAAATTCTGACCTTAACTCATTCTTCACGCAAAGGTTAATATGTGTATAATTTGTGACCTCAAGATGCTCTTTACATTGAGGGTCAGGTCATTAAAATTTCGACCTTAAATGGCTCTTCACACCAAGGTCTTCTGAATTTCGACCTTAAAGCGCTTTTTGCACCAAGGTTTGGGTCATGTTAATAATAATCAAGCATCTCTCCGGGTTGGCTTCTATCCCCCGATGGGTTAACATGATGCTTAAGAACTTTCCAACCTGAACATCAAATGAAAACTTCTTAGGGTTGAGCTTTAGCTGGTATTTTGTAATCGTATCGAAGAGATTTTGCAAGTCCAATGTGTGAGAGTCGTTGTCAAATGACTTCACCACCATGTCATCCACGTAGGCTTCAACATTCCTTCCCATCATTTTCTCCAAAACCTTGTCCATCAAACATTGATAGGTGGCACCTGCATTTTTCAACCCTAACGACATCACTCTATAGTAGTAATTAGCTGTGTCTGCTATGAATGACGTCTTCTCCTCATCACGGAGGTGCATCCAAATCTAGTTATAGCCCGAGTATGCATCCATAAAGCTTAGTAACTTGTAACCTAATGCCTCGTCTAGCAAAAAATCGATGTTTGGAAAGGGGATATAAGTCCTTGGGGCAAGCCTTGTTCAAGTCTATGAAGTCAACACACATCCTCCATTTGACATTGAACTTTTTTACCATCACTACATTTGCGAGCCACACCGGGTATTGGATTCCCCTAACGTGTCCCATGGATAACAATTTTTCCACCTCTTGCTTAATCACTACAGGGAAAATCATTTCACTATCGTGCTTCCTCTCAAAAGTTGTTGATAAAGCCCTCCCTCTCTTTCATTGTCTAAAGAAGAGGGAAATATTCACCTGGTCGAAAGAGTGTGAAGAAATGTTTTGCCTATTGAAAGAATGCTTAGGGAACCCCCTATTCTATCAAAGCTAGTGACAGGTCTCCCTTTATTACTATATGTGTCCTTGTTCAAGAGAATGGTAAACAAAGACCTATTTACTTCGTCAACAAGGTTTTTTAAGGTGTAAAGGTCAAATACAACAAAATTGAGAAAGGTAGCACTTGCTATAATATCCACTGCTAGGAAGTTTTGTCACTATTTCCATAGCTATCAGGTAATAGTCAGGACCAACCAACAGTAAGGCAAGTCCTTCATAAGCCAGAATTAGCAGGTCGGATGATGAAATAGTCGATGGAGTTGTCAAAATTTGGGTTGAGGTATGAAGCTAGGGGAGTAATCAAAAGCCAAGTTCTAGTTGATTTTGTCTTAGAGCTCACCTCTCTTGACACCACCAAGGTGAAAGAACGACCATGGATCCTATTAGTGGATGGCTCCTCCAATCTTAAGGGCAATGGAGCAGGAATAATCTTAGAGGGACCAGATGGAGTCGTCATCGAACAATTTCTAAGGTTTGATTTCAAAGCTAGCAACAATCAAGTAGAGTATGAAACTTTACTAGTGGGAATGAATTTGGCTCAGGAGACGAACGTGCAAACCCTTGTGGCATGCAACAACTCATAATTGGTAACTGGACAAGTGGCAAGAACTTTCCAAACCAAGGAACCTTAGCTGGCAAGATACCTAGAGAAGGTGAAGGAGATTTCATTGGCATTTTCTACTTTTTCCCTCTCCCACGTACTAAGAGACCAGAACTCACAAGCAGACTTGCTGTCAAAGTTAGCTAGCACGAAGAAATCGGGCTCCAATTGATCAATATACTAACTGGTTGAACCACTTTATCGTCGTACCTATGAGAATACCTATGAATAGCTTACAATAGGTGGCATCAAATCCTCCCTTGATCAACATATGAGCTCAATAAGTCATTAGGTGTTCATCCGGGTCTTGGGTTTCATCAAATGGTATGATCCTCGGGATGGCCAAATAGGCGGACGCAACCTCATTTTCTATGACTTTCGGAGAAAGGTTGAAATGCTCTTGGCGGCTCTATCCCTCCTTCTACATTACCTTATCGCAATTCTATAATTTGAGCCTACAATGCTCTTTGAGCCTCCTCTAATGGTCCTCATCAAGATGACACATGAGTTCCTGATCCTCTTACCGTAGTCACTCGGACTCCTCCACTCTCCTCAGGCCTCCTCATTCTCTTGCCTTAGTGTTTCCACCGTAGCCATAAATCTCGTAATGTTGGATCATTATCAAGCGCCTCCATGTCCTCTTAACATAGGTGTTTTGCTTTGTTTGCTCTCTGTCATGCCTCTTCATTTTCTCGTCTCAACGTCTCTACTGCGACCATTATCTCTTGTAATGTAGGGTTGTTATTGATCTTTGCTTGATTTTTACGATATAGTCGTTCTGCTTCATCTACTCATTGATGCGCTTCTTCATTCTCGCATTGCAAGGTTTCCATTGTAGCCAAGACTTCTTCTAGAGTGTTGTTGTTAGCAGTAGGAATAACATCTTTGGCCCCACTAGTGCCCCCAACATTGGCATTGTTGGTGTCGTCGTTACTGGCTCCTACCGCATTACTTATTAATAAACTTGTCATCGTGAATCTCTACTCACGTCAAGCAACCAAGGCGTGGGATGCATTTTCACCTGTCCCACGGTGGGTGCCAAAATGTTTCGGTGTTGAAGAGCACCGTCGAAGAACCCTTGGCGATACAATGCTAAAAGAACTTGATAGTAGTCTTGGCCTAGAACATTCGATGAAAGTAACCTGTCTTGCTAGACCTAATCATCACTATATAAAGTGGTGTAATGCTATAAACATGAATCCCATTCTCTCCCTGTGATCCCATAAATCATGCCTTATTATGAACTTGTAACTCTTGGTGTTTATGGCCGTTATCTTGCTCATCCCACAGATCGTGAGATCTTATTTATTGTCTGAGTGAGCAAGTGAGTCCCCTCATATTTGAGTTCTTATATGTATAATTCCAGGCCTTGTTGATATAGAGCATTTGTCATTTATCCAAGAGACATCTTGATCAGTGGACTTGGCTGATAGGAGACTACCTCAATACAAAGCCCTCCAAGTTTGAGCATTGTGGAACGAAGAGTATGTTAGATTAGCATCTTGCAATGTGCCTTGAGTCGGTCCACGGGAAACCCACCACGATACATAGGATCAACATTTTACCGATGAGCCTTAGACCGGCCAATGGAAGACTATAACGGTACATAATCCTCCATGCTCGAACACTAAGGTACGAAGAGTATATCGAATTGATATTTTTCCCATGAGCCTTGGATTGGTCACGAGAGACCCCATGGTATATAATCTAATGAAAAATTTAAGATTTCCTTGAATTTCCTATCACTTCTCTCGAACCAAACAAACTTCATCTTCTCTGTTATTTACTTCTTATCTCTTCTTTTTTCTTTTCTCACCAATTCCCTTCACTTTCTTTCACTTGCATTCTTACCACGAAGTACAACATAAATCTACTTAGAACCTTCATCATACAAAAATATTAATATTTCTTTAAAATTATTGTCATAATAACCACCGTGAAAGAAAAGAAAAACTTCCAACCCAATAATTCTTAAAATAATGGTCCATTTCATTTTGAAAAATTTTAAAAATTCTAATAAAAAAATGTAATGGATTAAATTTGGGTCCATGCTATTTTAAGTTTTCAACCCATCCAACTCACATTCACCTATGACCCGCTGAACCCAAATAATTGGAAAAAAAATAAATTTATAATTATAAGGGTGAGTTTGGTTGGGATCTCCAAAAGATACCAATCCAGAAAATGACTACAAAAATTTTGCGTCCTTTTCTAGAGTAAAAGGAGATATTATCCAATGGAAAAGAAAAAATGTAAGCTAGGAGTAGGACGAGTGACATAATAGTAATAATAATTTGAGAAATTCTACTGTACCCATATTACTTGGAAGGTACCGGTACAGTTGTATTTATATTTATATTTTATATTTTATATTTTTAATAATTTATTTAAATAATATTTATGATATTTTATTCTTTAAAGTTTTAAATTATTTAGTTATTTTATTTTAATTTTATATATTTTAATTTTATTTGTAATAATATTATTATATATTTAAATAGTTTAATTTTAATAATTTTTTTAAGTATATTTTTTATCTTTCCATTTAAAATTTTTAAATTTCTATATTTTAATTTTAGTAATTTTTTAAGTATTTTGTTTTTTATCTTAAAATTTTGAATTTCTATATTATAATTTTAATAATTTTTTTATTTTTTAATTTTATAATATTATTAAAATTTTATAATTTTAATTTCTATAATTTTATCTTACTTTTCATTTTATAAATATAATTTAAATTATTTATTTTATAATTAAATTAGTTTTTTTTTATAAATTTACATAAAAAAATGTATTAAAATTTCTCAGATTTTGAAGAAACCTTAGCAACTCCCTAATAATTTACTAAAATAAAAATTTGAAAATTTGGTCCGAATCTAATCCAAATCATACAGCGAAGACAGTAAAGAGAGTCGAAGTGTCGAACCCAATCCATGTCGTTGCTGCTACTTCCTCAACCTCCCACAGCCCTCTCTCCGGTCACCGCCTCCGCCGCCGCACGCACACCCTTCGCCGCCGTAACACCTCCGCGGCAGAGAACGCTCACTCCGAAACCCGCACTCTCCATCTCTCCGCCAACAGCACCCAATGCAATCCCTCCGAAGAAGGTCCTGGTTCCCATCGGTTTGGGCACCGAAGAGATGGAAGCCGTTATCATGATCCACGTCCTGCGCCGCGCCGGTGCTGACGTCACCGTCGCTTCCGTGGAGCCGCAGCTCCAAGTTGAAGCCGCCGGAGGCACCAAATTGGTCGCCGATACCTCCATTTCCGCATGCTCTGATCAGATTTTTGATCTCGTCGCTTTACCCGTTAGTTCTCTAACCAAAACCGCTATTGATGATGCTGTTACTATATATATATATATATATATATATTTTATTATTATTATTATTATTATTATTATTTATTTATTTTGTTGTTTGTGGTGTGTATTAACAATGAGAATGAGCAATAGGGAGGAATGCCGGGCTCTGCGAGACTACGGGATTGCGATGTGCTGAGGAAAATCATGTGCAAACAAGCTGAGGAAAACAGGCTCTATGGTGCTATTTGTGCTGCTCCGGCTGTCACCCTTTTGCCATGGGGGCTTTTGAAGAAAAAGAAGGTGCTTTGCTTAACTTGGACTTAATTATAGAATGAATGTTTATTGAGTTTAATAGGCAATAATGAAATGTCACTCTAAGAAAGATTTTATACATTGAGTGTATTAGAATTTAGAAATCATTATTCTTACCACTTTTAAGATAATTATAATAAAAAAAATTAAGGTTTAAATATAACTTTTTCCCAATAATTTACTGTTTTTATACTTTTGGTTTTTTATTTCCTTTCTGTTTTATCCATGAACTTTTATAATGTCTCAAAAGTAGTCCTTATAGTCATTACGGTTAACAAAAATCTTACGTGGCAAACGACGGAATACATATTATATTCTTTATATTCTACTTCACCATTCTCATGTTCACACCTAAAACCTCACTCTCACACCCTTGTGATTGCGCTTCCCTTTCCAAATCCAAATCCGATAGTACAAACCTTAAACTTCACTATCCAAACTCCAATCTCTCGACGAGGAACAACTTCTCACAATCCATGATCTCGACAACGACGCCATGTTTGTCTTCAACGACCACTCCTTTATGAGGTTTCCATCAACTGTCATCTCACCATGGAGGAGTTCAACGTCATGCTTGGCTACTCCTCCATTGTGCATGAGTTCATGCGCTGCAAGAGTGTCCACCATTCTGTTGGCATCACTGTCAATGTCGTTTCTTTCAAGATCAAGAAGAACTATGTTGGTTGGCTCAAAACCATTAAGACTATCACCACTTATTGCAATTGTTGCAACAGCAACAAGTGAGACACTACATTTGAGAAGGGAGGTCAATGATCTAGCTTCATCATCGACGACAGCAAGGACATGACACACATTTTGAAACTTTATCTAAAAAAAATTAAAATTAATATATCTACATGATAATAGTGAAATGAAATGTATCGAATATAATATATATTTCGTTTTTCACATAAGATTTTTTTAACAAAAGTTGATGGTAGAGTATTTTTGAAACTTATAAAATGTTCTTACCGGAAATCTGCTGTAGATAAAAGGTTTTGGAAGAAATGATGACAAAAAACTTTACCGGGTGTAAAAGTGAAAAAGCGATAAATTAAAGGACAAAAATTATATTTAAGCCAAAAAATCAATAAATATAACATACATGTCTATTTGTTTGTGATTGGTTGACAATGTTTCTTAGACTTGGTATTATTAATCCATATTAATATATAATGTTTGGTTGATGGAAGTTACATCCTGCCAGTGCAAGTTAATCTTTGATTGTCAACTTTGGAATATTGTGAGAACCATGTACATGGACAACAAAAAAAAAATAATTGCAATTGCCGTAACAGTTGTGATACCTATCAAAATTGTTGTTGTAATCTTTTGAGAAAACTTGTAAGGAAGGATTTTTAAGTTTCGCCAAAAAATTTATAGGGAAGATTTTGATAAAACTTGTAATACATTTTGAGATAATAAACATACCATGAACGCAGACATAAGGGGCTAAACCACCTTAAATAACTTTGTGTCATATTTTCTATTTCTTTATGGTGTCCTATTCTATGTGTTTTTCATTAAAAAGAAATGAGTTTTTTGTCCCAACATAATCAAAGTTATGTGGAAATTTAGAAGAGTTAATTTTTTATGTTCAGTATAAAGATTTTTCATTATTAACTAATTAAAATCACTCTATATTTTTAAAATTGGCCAGTAGTTGTAACTTGTAAGGCCTGTTCTTGGCACGAGAAGTTAGTTTGGTGCTTCTAGGATTGATCCTGTCCGAGTTAAAATAATACTTGACTAGCAAAAGTCACGTCCCACAAACAGATTAGGCATTGGTTGTTAACTTTGGGATACTGCGTGAATTATGTCCATGGACAATTTTTTTTTTTTTTGACAAAAGTCAACAATCTATAACAATTTATGCTTGACTGACTTACTAAGATATTTTCACTTTTAGTGTATTTCAGTTAAATTCTCTTAAAAAGTAGTAATATTACTACTGCAATTTAAGCTAGAGTTTCATTTTTGTTGTTTTTGGTTTTTCTTTGTCAAGACTAATATTTTCTAGTTTGCCCTTCAAGATAACTTGTCACCCTGCATTCTTCGACAAGCTTCCAACCTTTTGGGCTGTCAAATCAAATATTCAGGTTTCCAAAGGGCTCACAACCAGCCGTGGGCCTGCAACTACTTACCAGTTTGCTTTGTCGTTGGCCGAGCAGCTATTTGGAAAGTCTGTTGCCAAGGAGGTTGCAGAATTGTTGGTAAACTGTCTTAGTTAGCAACTTTCATGCTAGAAAGGAATAAATTGTTTCGCTTTATGTGACAAATTATGTTCTGCATATCTGTGGTGGTTTCTTCTCTTTCTTTACTGGCTGATTACTGATACCATGCTGAAAAGTAATGGTACCTTATATCGAATTAATATACATGAAATCACAATCTAAGGGAAATGCAAATTTAGTAATCTCTTGAAGAGAGCATTCTATAGGATTCAGTTATGTATTGCCAAATATTCACGTGTAAAGATTGTAGGCCCTAAATTGCAATGATCCACCAGGAGCACACGTTTAGCAGGTTTAATAGTTAAAGAACCAACTGCTGTTAGATACTGAACTAGTCGAACTGGGAATTTTAACTAGGTAGTATTTGGTGTGCGGCTAGAGCAGCATGAAACAAAATGAAACACCTCTACTGTGTTTTGTTCTCCTTGGTTCCAACTATTTTAGTGGAGCCAAAAATGTACCACTAGTTCTATTCAATTTTTAAAATGTATCAAACATAAAACGAAACCCATATGTTTGGTTTATCGCATGTTAACACGTTTACCTAGGGGCGGAAAAGGTTAAAAACAAATATTAGCAGAGGAAGAGAGATAAGCAGGAAAAAAAGAAAAAGAAAAGAATGACGAGTGTGCCTGAAATCTATTTTTTTTTAAATTAACGTGCTTTATTTTGATTACATTTATAAAATATAACATCTTTTTATTGATCTTTTCATGTTTGATGTATGCTGCCTTATCAGTTAAGTTCTGTGCCTAATCAAATATCTTCGTTTATAACAGTTGATGAGAACGGATGATGATAATGCAGCTAAGAAGGAGTTCAATAAAGTTGAATGGTCTGTTGACCACCACACCCCTAGTGTAAGTTACAAACTTAACCATCATATCTGTATAATTTGGGAAGACCTGCAACACGGATCTTACACATACAGTCTTATATGATGATGTCCAGGTCCTCATACCAATTGCGCATGGCTCTGAAGAGATTGAAGTAGTGACTATGGTAGATATTCTAAGAAGAGCAAAAGCTAATGTCACAGTTGCTTCAGTTGAAAAATCTCTTGAGGTTTTGGCTTCGCAAGGAACCAAAATTGTTGCTGATATCTTAATTAGTGATGCTCAAGAGTCAGCACATGATTTGATTATTCTTCCAGTAAGATAAATTTCTGAAAATAAATAAGTTGCTTCATTTTTTCATGATGTTACTGTATAAAATAGGATTTGAATTGCTTTGTAAATTAATTTTGTATTTATGATTGGAACACATTAAAATTGAATGGAATTCATTTTGTTTTAACACTCACTTTCTTATCCTGTACTAGAATAGGTAAAGTAGGCAAAAGGCAAATAAATAAGGATAAAATTATCATTTAAAGCATTTAAAACTAAAATCAAATAAAGGCCACTCTATTCCAACCAAATTTGATGAAATTCAAAATATGCTCTACAAAGATTTCAAAATCAAATGAATCCCTATTGTTAAACTTCCAAACATCACAATCTTTAACCATCGCCCCTCCCCCTTCCAAAAATATATCACACAAATATATGCATGGGGTGAAAATGAGTGTCACACTGTGCTGTAATGCTATTACTTTGACCATTCAAATTGTAGGGATTTTATTGTTGCACTCTATGGTGTCAATATATTTAGCTTATGATAGTCATTATCTACAGAATCAGATGGTTCTTGTTTTGTCCCACCTATAATTTGTTGTTACTGAGATTGTCGTGAATTTTTAGGGAGGAACTGCTGGTGCTCAAAGATTAAGCAAATCTAAAGTTCTGAAGAAGCTTCTTAAAGAACAAAATTCAGCCGGAAGGATATACGGGGCGGTCTGCTCTTCACTTGCCATTCTACATAAACAAGGTTTACTAAAGGTAAATGATGCCCTACTATGAACTATCATCATTCGCTTGCTTCCTGATCCAATTCTTAAGGAAAGCCTCACTGAAATTAGAAATCTCTTGCTGTCACAGGACAAGAGGGCCACAGCTCATCCCTCTGTCTTAGACAAGCTTAAAGACCAAGCAATAAATGGTGCCAAAGTAGTCATTGATGGCAAACTGATCACTAGTGAGGGACTTGCCACTGTTACGGTTTTAGCATTGATCATTGTGAGTAAGCTATATGGTAATGGAAGAGCAAGAAGTGTAGCAGAAGGCCTTGTTTTCGAATATCCTAAGAAGTAAAGTGCGTGGTTTTGAAGTACCTGTGGGCAGGAGTACAAACAATATAGTTAGAATAATAGAAGATGAGGGGTTTATCAGTCTTCTCCAAGCCTACGCCTGGCCAACAGCTCCATAATATCATTATGAATTGTCTTGTCCCCTATCACTTCGGAAACAAGGATAAATTGCAGTTTTTGTGGGCAAGTCTTTGATCAACTTGTACAGAGTCATGTCTGATTCAGTATCTCGTTGGCAAAATCTACCAGCTGAACCCACGCTTGATTTGCTTGGTATCAATTCATTATTCATGTCCCCATTTGGCATAAGTTTCACATACATGGATGGTAGCAATCATTCTTCTGGGTTTGATTTCTGGAGGAGATGTCGACCTGGGAATGCCATTGCTATTGACTCAGACGGGAACTTCTTGGTTTTCATCACTGGTATGGAGTAGTTAAAACACTGTAGACTGTAGTTGACGACAGTTTGAACATTCTAATATAGAATATAAATTTTCCTTGTTAGCGTATATGAACATGCCCACAACCCGCTATGTCATAATGTAATTAGCCAAATATCATCTTGTATCACAACTCAATATAAATCATGTGGGGCTTTTGTAGAAACAGTTGGTTTAATAATAAGTCTTTTACTTTTGTCAATCAGCGCGTAGTATAATGAAATCAGTGAATCTGCTTGTTAACACCTTAAAAATATAGTTTTGAATCCATCTTTCAATCTAAACCTTTTCTCAAAATTAAAGGATTTGTATTATTTTTAAATTTTACTATTCACAAGATAGTTTCATTCACTAAAAGAAAATAATTCATTTTACTCACATGCACTATCACTATAATCAATTTTTAAGTACCAAATACTTTGTTCTTTAATAAAAAAAATACTAATAAATAAATTATTAATTACTTGTATTCTTGTCAATGTTTTGATTTTGATCATAGCTATCAAAAACTGGTCAGCCCTGCGGGCTAAATACGAGAAACGGTCTAGCCCAGCCTCACTATTATATGGGCTCTGTTTTCTCTGGCTTGGCTGTAAATAATTTTATATGTAATTTAAAAGGAAAAAACACCTGGCCAGATAAATTTGATATCTTTTAAGCCTAATTTTAATTTATACCGTATGGTGGCCGATTAGGCCGAATACCCGAGCCCATGAACGAGTAGGCCGAATACCCGAGC
The DNA here is from genome assembly GCF_000230855.2 of Cajanus cajan. Taxonomy (NCBI): domain Eukaryota; kingdom Viridiplantae; phylum Streptophyta; class Magnoliopsida; order Fabales; family Fabaceae; genus Cajanus; species Cajanus cajan. The sequence continues at coordinate 66,849,451 of NC_138519.1, forward strand.
CCGCGAGTGATTAGGCCGAGGACCCGACCCCTTAATAATTACGCCGATCACCCTAGCCCACCGACCACTTATAAGCGAGTGAAACGTGTCGGGTTGGTCGGTCAATCTCTGTGCCTTTGCCAGACCGATTATAGAGTTTAATTAGCGTAATACATTGGATTAGCCTCCTAATTTTCCGGGGCCCAATCCTTAATCACGACCCAACACCAGCGTCTATAAATAGAGCCCCAACGAGGTATGTAATTAACTTTCAACTACCGCATTTATTACGCCGAACACTTACTTGAGCGTTGGAGTGTCTTTGCAGGCACACCCCCCCTCACATCGGACCACCCGGACAAGAACGAGAAGACCGTAACCCTACACCTGACCCGAGACGACCAAGATAATTGAAGTGTGTGTCCTAACTCAGGAACATAATTCATATGTTTTATCCGTCGAGTTGAGTCAAATTGGCCAAATCTTTACGCTTTTTGTAGAATACACCTCTCACCATTAATAATATATCTCATTTACTCTTTTTTTCTCTAAATTATCCTTTAATTTTATATCTCTTTATCTAATATTTGGACTTCATAGACCTTCCTTCCAAAAGTATGAAGAAACATACTCTTGAATCTGATAAATGCTTTCTGAAACAGTGAATTTAATATTCTGAAAAATATTTCTCAAAAATATTTTTTTATACTTTTAAAAAGTATTTTTTTGAAATAGTAAATTTTATATTTGAAAAGTACTTAGTATAAAACTATTTATATTTATACCTGATTGATACATAATTAGTTATTATGTATAATTTCAATGAACCATTTGTAATTAATTTTAAAATGAAATTAATATTATTAATAATTAGTTTTTAACTCTTATTTTGAGTCAACAAAAATTTCTTGAATTATTACCTATTTGGGCAGCTTTTTTTTGGAGGGAAAACTATATAAATATTAATTTTATATAATAAGATTAATAATCAATTTTTAACCCTTTTTTTAAGTCAACAAAAAATTCTTGAATTATTTTCCATTTGAGCGAATTTTTTTTAGAGAAAATACACAAATGTTAACTTTATGCAATAAGATTTTGGAAAGTATGATCTAGAATAGTAAATTTAATGTTCAAAAAATACTTTTGGGAAGTAAAAAAACTAATTATAATTATACCTAATTGATATATAATCATTTATCGTGTACAATTTCAAGAAATCAATAATTGTAATTAATTTTAGAATGAAACTAATATTATTAATAATTAGTTTTTAGCCCTTATTTTGAGTTAACAAAAAATTTCCTAAATTATTTTTCATTTGGGTGGACTCTTTGGAGAGAAAACTACACAAATATCATCAACTTTATATAATAAAATTTTGATTCAGATTTTTTGCTTGAAGCAAAAAATATAAAATATATTTGCAAGTTATGAGAGTAAATTTAAAGAATTTCAAGTTCTAGAGAGAAAGAGAGAAAAGAAGTTATTTGAAATTTTGTTTATTCAAGTTCTGATTCTCTACAATAAAGAGATCAATACTTATATAATGTACAAAAATGAAACAAACATCTAATGCTTAACAAAATATGACAACTAGCATAATTACCAATGATAATATATCTAGCAAACTAACAACTAATACAAAGTTAAGATTATACAGAAGTAGAAAATTATAAGCAATATATACACTATTATTCCACCTCAAACTCAAGGTGAGAGTTGGGATGAACCCTGAGTCTGTCTCTAAGAAGACAAAATTGAGCCTTGGCAAGTGGTTTTGTGAGAATATCATCAACTTTTTCATAGAAAGGAACACGAGACATAATCAGTGACTTGTTGAGAACTTTCTCTTTAACAAAGAAAATATCCAACTCCATATGCTTCGTTCTAGAGTGAAGAATGGGATCATGGCTTAAAGCAACAATGCTTTGATTATCATAGGAGATAACTGGAGTAGGAATTGAAACACTGAGCCCATGAAGAAGAGATCTAACCCAAAGAACTCCAAAGGCTGCTAAGGCTAAACTTTGATATTTTGCTTTAGCACTTGAGCGAGCTATTAAAGTCTATTTCTTAAACCACCAAGAAATGAGATTGGGACCAAGATAAAGACCAGTGGCAAGCTCCAAAAATAAACCTTCTAATGCCAACATCGAAGGTCTGATCAACATCATATGTAAGCTAAAAGAAAGTTGAGGAAGAGTAGGTTCTAGAACAAGACCAAGATCCAAAGTGCCTCTAAGATAGCAAAAAATGTGCTTTATTGCAATCTAATGGTTCATTAAAGGTTGTGCCATAAACTATAAGACCTTGTTTACTGCATAACCAATTTATGGTCTAGTAATAGTCATATATATACTGAAGTGCACCCACAATAGACTAGTAAGTGGCAAGATCATTAACATAATTAGACCCACAAGGGATAATTTGAGATTACTAGGCAGAGGCCATATATGCATTCTGTAAAAGATTTATGATATATTTGGCTTGCGTAAGAACTAAAGGACCAAAAGAGGTATGTTTAACCTTGACACCAAGAAAATAATATAAGTCACCTAGTTGTTTCAGAGAGAATATTGCATGTAATTTGGCAATTAATTCATAAACCAATGAAGAAGAAGAAGAAGAAGTGCATGTGATGATGATGTCATCTACATAAATGAGTATATAGATACAACTCCTATTCTAGTGAAAAATCAACAATGATGGATCAAATTTATCGTAGATAAAGCCAAAACTCAACAATGTTTGAGTGAAATGGTCATAGTAGGCCTTAAGGGTCTATTTTAGGTTATATATAGCCTTTTAAAGTTTGCAAACAAGGCTTTTGCTATTAGCCTCAAAGCTTAGAGGTTGAGCCATATAGATATCTTCATCCAAAAAAACCATTGAGAAATGCACTATTCACATCAACTTTCTTAATAGGCCACATGTTACTAAGAGCAAGAGTTAAAACAATACAAATAGTAACAAGTTTCACCATTGGGGAAAAAGCTTCAAAGTAATCACAACTAAGGCATTGGTGAAACCCTTTGGCAACCAACCTAACCTTGTACTTGCTGATAGTTCCATTAGGATTTTCCTTGATTTGAAAATCCATTTGCACCCGACAACAAATTGACTAGGGGGAAAAGAAGTAAGAGACCAAGTTTGATTTGATAAAAGAACATCATACTCGAGTTGCATTGCATGTTTCCATTGTGGTGAGGACAAGGCATGTTTAAATGAACAAAGTTCTATTTCAGCAAATATGAATAAGAAATTGTGGTATATCCAAGGTTTGACAATACTAAATTTTGATCGTGTTTGCATGGGGTGGAGATTTTTAGGAGAGAGTAGAGTTAAAGAAGAAGAAAAAGGAACAAACTCAATAGATGTAGTGGTTGGTGGAGGAAAAACTTTTTTGGGGGAATAAGAAATGGATGTAGCATGTTGAATAGAATAAGAAGGGTAAGTTTCTGTGTGTAGAGGAGGAGGAGAGGATAAAACTCCAAGAGGAAAAAGATGAGAGGTTTGAGAGGTTGTTTGAGTGGAGGTAGTAGAAATAAGTGAGGGAAAACATAGTTCATTAAAAATACCATCCTTTAAAATGAACAATTTGCCAGTGGAGTCAACACATTTGTACCTTTTATGTGAAGGAAAATACCTAAGAAAAATACATTCAGTTGACCTAAATTGAAGCTTGTGAGAGTTGTATAGACAAAGGAAGGGATAACATGTACAACCAAAAAACTTAGAAAGGAAAAATCTAGTGTATTGTTTCTATAAAGGGATGGCAAGTTTATGAGAAACAGAGAGACTCATATTGATAGGATAGACAACAATATGGAAGGCATGATCCCAATAAGTCATAGGAAGCGAAGCTTGGGATAGTAAAATTAACCTCATCTCAACAATGTGGTGATATTTTATCTCAATAACATCGTTTTGATGGTGAGTGTGACAACATAGTAAATTGTGTGTAATACCCAAGGAGGTAAGGTATTGTTTAAATGGCCTAAATTTATCACCCCAATTTGATTGAAAAGACTTAATTTTCTTATTTAGTTAATGGTCCACCAAAGATTTAAATTATTTAAAAAAATACCTTTGATTTATTTTTTAAAAAATAAATCCAAGCATAACAATTGTATGCATCTATAAATGAGATATAGTATGTATATTCCATAGAAGAATGCATGGGAGCAAGAACCCACAAATAAAAATAAAAATATGTTGTAAAAGTTTAGAATAAACTATAGTTGAAGAGTGAGAGGGGAGTCTGTGGGACTTCCCCATACGACATGCTACACAAAAATCCACTTTATTTTTATTAGAAACAGAAACATTACAAAGCTTAAGTACATTTTGGAGTATGTGAGGTTTGACGTGAACTAGTTTTTTATGCCACTAGGAAAGGTAAGTGATGGTGGGTGAAGTTACAGTGTTCAAGGATTGGGGAGATAAAGTATATACAATAGAAAGAATAGAGGAATTTTCAGATGTAGGAATTGATTTAGTAGTAAGAGTATATTTTGAAAATAATTAAGGCCATTTGACTCAGGACAACTTCACAACAAGACTTGGTGATTAGCCTGGAATTTAATAACACGATAATATGGATCAAACTCAAAATAGACATTGTTATCACAAGAAAATTTATTGACACTAACAAGATTTTTACAGATCAAATGAACCAATAAAAAAATTATGTAAATATAATTGAGTATTGGATTAAGTAAGAGAGGGAAAAAAATTGAACCAATAGATTTGATAGGCAAACCTTGTCCATTTCCTAAGAACACATGTTCTTGATTTGTAAGTGGAACTTCAGTAGCCAAGTTTTTTTTGGATTTACAATGACATGATGTGATGTACCTAAGTCAACAAACCAATTTTGAGATCGTTGTTATGGTACATTATTAGTAATGAAAACCTGTGGAGTTGGAGCTAGTTGTGCAAGAACATCAATCCCAAATTGAACATTTGGACTAACAATAATAGGTTATGAGACCACAGGTTGGTGAGGTCTAATATATTGATATGGATTATAATATGTCACATGTTGATGAGGTATATAGTTAGGACTTTGTTATGGAGCATAGTTAAGGTTGAACCTGTGATAGCATATTGATGCATCATGTCCAAATTTAGAGAAAACTTGGCACTGAATGTTGCCATGACCACCATGTACTTTGCATCTACCAAATATACTACCCCAAACTCCTCTAGAACAATAACCTTTGATCCATCAAAATGAGATTGTGAATTAGAGAAGGGTCTGAAATCAAAATAATGCACTTGAGGTGTAGGTTTAATTACAACAAGCCAAGATTCATATGGAACCACAACAGTAGTTTGAGTTAGGTTCAAAGTCAAAACAATATCAACAACATCCCTTTGTTTTTTAATGCATTTTTCATGAGCCAAGATAAGAGAGTCTATTGTCAAATTCAAACCAATTAGGTTTGATATTGAGTAAGGTAATGAGGGATTCATACTCAACTGCTAAAACATCAAGAATAACATTAAGTTGTTCTTGGAGAGAAACAATTTCACCAATAGACAATAATGAATTAGAGATGGATTTGATGTGACTAAGAAAATGAGAAATAGATTGTTAACCTTAGTATTTTAGAGCTCAAATGCAATTGCTAAGCTTGCGTCTTTGTTTTCAAATGAAAATAATGATGAATCTTCTCCCAAAGTTTCCTTGAGTAGTGACATCCAATGACCTTAGGTAAAACATTTGATGATAACAACGATTGAAGCCAAACCAAAAGTAGTTGATCTTACAAACCCCAATTCGTTTGGTAGGATTTTCAATTCCCACAATTCGATTTGCTCTGGTGAGAAATCATTTATGGATTTAAGGTGGGAGGCAATAACAATGAAGACGATACACATGAAGTACAGAATCAACTTCATGGAGCCAAACAAGGTAATTATCATTCATCAATTTTTTTGTAATTTGGTATGAAAAAGATGAAAATGTAGCAGTTGTTGAAAAAGCATGTTGAGGGGGTCAAAACAATGACGATGGTCTTGAAGAGTTAATATGTAGTTATAAAAGCATACAAAGAAGAACAATGAGGATCGAGAAGGAAAAAAAGCTCTATGATACCATAAAGAATTCCATGTTCTAAGAGAAAAAGAGAAAATAAGTTATCTAAAACTTATTTATTCAAGTTTGAATTCTCTACAATTATTTATACAATGTAAAAAAATGAAACAAACATTTAACTGCCTAACAAAATATGGAAGTTGGAATAACTACTAATGCTAATATATCTAACAAACTGACAACTAATACTAAGTTAAGTATCATACATAATTAGAGAACTATGAGTAGTATATAAACTATCAGTAAAAGTCACGTCTTGTGAGCATAGATTACTCCTTGATTGTTAGCTTTGGGACACTATGTGGATCATGTTCATGGACAAAAAAATTAATTCACCTCTTTATGATAGAAGAATATTTAAATGAGAATAAATGTAAAAGAGAAAAAAAATAAAAAATAATTATTATAATTATTATATATAGTGATATTATAAGTTAATTCTTTTTAACAATTATTCTTAGTTCATTTATGTTAACAAGAATAACATTCAAGGTTTTTTTAACCCTACTAGGGTTAGCATGGAAATGCTTTATAGGATTCGAGTTGTTTATAAACTTATTGCCACTTTGGGATGGTCAATGTGGGCATCGTTGGTCAACACAATGTAACAGCCCAAACTCACCAGAATGGGAAGGATTTAAAGATTTGTACATGTGTGAGATTGTGTAGTTGAGAATGACTTAAATGAATTAATTTATACTATTCATACCAATAAGATGCATATACATTTTAGCAGCTTATCACATAAGAATTCTACAATTAAGCATGTTTGACTTGGAGCGATTTAGGAACGAGTGACCTTTTGGGAAGTTGTCCAGAAAGTGTGCGAGTGAGAATAAAACATGTTGAAAAGTTTTGTGTTGGTTTATAGGGGTAGTCGTTGATCCTAAAGACAGTTGGACATCTTAGAAAAGGCTACCAATGGAGGATTTTGACCAGTGAAAGATTTTTACCAATGAGGAATTGTGTAAAGTGTCATGGAATGAAGCCTTTGAGATGTCAAATTTGAGGGTTGTCACAAATAGTATTAGAGCATGACTCTCTCCTAGTACAGTGTGATTTGAGGACGAACCCAGAACGAAAGGGATTCAACAATTTGTACAGGTGTAAGACTATGAAATTAAGGATGACTTAAAAGAATTAATTTGTACTACATATACTAACAAAATGCATATATTTTTGGTAACTCATCACAAAAGAACTTCATTGTTAAGCGTGTTTAGCTTAAAGTAATTTAGGGATGGATGACCTTTTGGGAAGTTTCCTAAAAAGTGTGCAAATAAGGATAGAACACGTTGAAAAGTCTTGTGTTAGTTTGTGGGGACAATTGTTAATTCTAGAGGTGGCTGAGCATCTCAAAAAGGGATAGACATGAAGGGTTTTGACCGATAAAGGCATCTAATTAAATGTCAAATTTGAAGGGTGTTACAAATCTCCCCCTTTAAGAAATGTTGTCCCCAAAATTTTGCTCATAAGTAAAACATAGATAGAGGAAGACACATAAACATATTTTCTAAGTAGAGTGACATAGAGCAACAATAAGAATGTTCGGTAGAGAAAGAAACAAGGTTACATGATTGGCAACTTTCCCAACTCTTTTTCAAATATAGGTATGAATCCATGAAACATGGAGTAAACATGTGGGACCATATGTCAACCAATCCCAGTTCAAGTGTTTTTTTCTCAAGAATACATGATCTCCTATACTAGACTTAACCAATCCCTTTTGCCTATCATTTTTTATTTGTTTGGTCTAAACCTTTTAGCATTTGATTGTACCTCCTCAGGTCTTAAAATAAGATGCTCTCTAGATTCTAACTAGCTCAAGCATTCCATATTTCTGTTGCACACTCTAATTATCTTGGAATCTTAAAACATCATTTATTTACTAGCTTAATACCATTCTTCTACCTTGATCCAACTCTAAACTAAATCTACCAATAGAGATTCAACCTTTCTGCATTTTCTAATATCTTATTTATCAACCTTTCGATCCTCTTCAACATATTCAACTTAGGATGCTCTAAAGGTTACTCATATGTCAATTAAGGTTTCTGACTTGTACTAAAGGTTCAATTCTCTAATCACCAAGGTAGACATGTTAAGGATTTTGTACTCAAAGTTTCAAATCATAAATCTTAAGGAATTCTAATTGTCTCACTTGTATCATGCTTAACAATTTTTTATCAAAAGGTACCTAAGATCTTTGCACCTATCAAAACCTTCTACACCTATCATACTTAGCTTCATACTCCTCTAACTTCCTTAATTATCAACATAAGCATATCCAAAGTTAAGCCACAAGACATAGCAATTATTTTCTACAAGTTCCTCTATTTGTTCCTTAAGTCAGCCAAACATTTAGGCACTTCCACATCACAAGGTTTACTAGGATTAGGAAAACAAGGCAAGCATGTTGTTCAACTTGCACTAAGTTTTTGGTAATGATTCTTACACCTAACCTCTCACTCAAGGATGTTCCTAGTCCACTTATAGAAAACTTTATGTCTCCTCCAAAAGGTAACTAAACACTTCCTCAAGGAAAACATTTAGGAATTCTCTAACTAAAGTGGTGTCACTCAACTTACCTATATTCCTAAGTCTCAATAAAAAGGGATCATGTTTACTTGAATATTTTTTTAAAGAAGCTCTAACTTGGTTGACAATCATAACTCCCATCAAGGACAACATTTTATCAAAACAAACCAATAGGACATGGTTGAAAGATAACCAATTTGTACCAAGGATTATGTCTAAGGACTTATAGGCAACAAATCATGTCAACTATAAAATTTTAGCAAAACACTTGTAAAGGACATAATAAATAGGCAACAAAGTACAAACAAGACCACTAGTTAAAATTACATCAATAAGATTGATGACACGCATTTATATGGTAAGTATAGGGACACATTATTGATTGCTACAACACAAGATGGTAATAACAATTTTTTACCTCTTGCCTTTGCTATTGTTGATGGAGGAAACTTTGCATGCGTGGTCATGGTTTTTGGCTCATTTGCGTGAAAACATTAGTAATAGATGAGGTATATGTCTAATCACCGATCAACATCATAGTATAAAGTCTGCTTTTGATACTAAGGAAATTGGGTGGAGACCTCCACATGCTTATCACAAGTATTATATATGTCATATTGTTAGTACTTTTAACCATCGATTCAAAGATTCCAAACTAAAACAACAACTGGTGAAGTTAGGTATGATATTGCACAATGTAAATTTTCTTCCACTTTTTTTTTATCATCATCATAGTCACCATCATCTTCATCACCCTCAATATGCTTTTGAAAAGTGGTCCTAGGTGAGGTAAAACATTGTTTGAGTGGCTATTGTTAGTCACTTAGCCTCAATTAATTTAAGAGGGGGGGTGAATTAAGTTTTTTAAATTTCCTCTTATAAAAACTTTTCCAATTACTTTCTTGTCAAATTTAATTCCTTAGATAAATTTATATGTAAATAATGAATGATGATGCAAACTACACAATTACAATTAATAACAAGAAATTAAAAGTGTAGGGAAAGAAGAATTGCAAACTTGATTTTATACTGGTTCGGCCAATCCTGCCTATATCCAGTCCTCAAGTCTCCTGTTAATCACTTAGCCTCAATTAACTTAAGAGGGGGGGGGTGAATAAGTTTTCTAAATTTCCTCTTATAAAAAAAACAATTTCCAATTACTTCTTTATCAATTTATTTCCTTAGACAAATTTGTATGTAAAGAATGAATGATGATGCAAACTACACAATTATAATTAATAACAAGAAATTAAAAGTGTAAGGAAAGAAGAATTGCAAACTTGATTTTATACTGGTTCGGCCAATCTTGCCTACATCCAGTCCTCAAGTCTCCCACTTGAGATTTCCACTACTCTTGTAAACCTTACAAGAAAATGAATCCTCCAACACCTCGGAACTCCCTTTCCTTGTGTTGAGATTTAAACACCAACAAGGAGAAAAACCATTTCTCCTTTACAGATCCAATGATCTATTAAGTATTACAGAATGACTCTCTTGAAGAGTGGATATTACACTTTCATGATCTTTGATGAACTCTTTAGAGATTTTGCAAATGATTTTGGCCAAGTGATTTGTAAAGATTATTTTCACAATAGAGTTCGTCACCTTTCTCTGAAAAATTATAGGTATTTTTGACAATTGTTTCTTAGGTTATGTATTTTCATGAAAAGTTGTAACTTTCTATAATTTTTCATAAAATAGGCTCTGGTAATCGATTACAAGACTTGGTAATCGATTACAACGGTTAAAGTTCAAAATGATTGAAACATTGTATAATTTAAATTCAAATTTTGAAGTTTTATCTTCTGGTAATCGATTACAAGACTTGGTAATCGATTACAATGGTTAAAGTTCAAAATGATTGAAACGTTGTATAATTTAAATTCAAATTTTGAAGTTTTATCTTCTGGTAATCGATTACAAGGGTCTGGTAATCGATTACAAGAACACATTTTATATTCAGAATTTGAACTTTGAAATTTCCTGTTCTGGTAATGGATTACAAGGTCTAGTAATGGATTACCAGAACATATTTTTATTGTTTCAAAAACTTTTATGTAGAAAACTTCATCTCAATAATTTCTTTCACAAATCTCTTTTAAGAAATGATTTGAACTATTCTTTAAAGCTTTTGTTAAGTCTTTTGAAAACATTTTTACTTACTTTCAAAAGATTTAAAACTTGTTTAAATTTAAAGAGATTAATTTGAGATTTTTGAAAACTTATTCTCAAGGCCAAGCATACTTGCAATTTCAAAAGATTCTTTTACATACTTAGCTAAGTTGACAAGACTTATCAATGTACCAATTGAGATCTTGTTCTTGCATCAACTTGCTTTAGCTCAACCTTGATTCTTCTTCAATGCTTTATAATCACTTTGGCATCATCAAAACATTTGTGCATATTTTCTTCCACATTGTCTCCCTTTTTGATGATGACAATTCACTGAAAAGGGAAAGAAAATAAAACAATATATTTCGATCACTCCCCCTTAAACCCCCTCTTAGTAAAGCATTGATTGAAGTTCCTTTTATTTTATAAAAGGAGTTGTACTTATGTTTTGAAAAAGATTGTAGAGATCAATGTTTATATTTTAAAACATAAGTGTCAAGTTGGGCATCAAGAATATTTTTGTCAAAATATTTTAGTCAAACTTAGCCCAAAGTAATGTTAGAAAAAAAAATAAACATTTTCTTTTCTTTTGCGGTCTTATCTCTCCCCCTTTGGTAACATCAAAAAACCAAGTAGAGTATTAAGAAAAATGTTTATCTTTGTCCTTTTGTGATCCTTATCCTTTCTCTCCCCCTTTGGCAATCATCAAAAAGAATATAATAACAAAATAATCCAAAGGTAAAGAGCAAGCCAAAAAATTTTCCATTCCAAATTTTGTGTAAATTCATACTATTTTTGCTTTGATAAATTCATGTTGTATCAACCTTTCCTCTTGTAAATTATTTTTCCAAAAGATATTTACTAAGTCTTTCATACCATGCCCTAGGAGCTTGTTTTAATCCATATACAACCTTTTTCAACTTAATGACATGGTTTGGAAATTGAGTTTTCAAATCTAGATGGTTGTTCAACATATACTTCTTCTTGAATAAAATCATTTAGAAATGTACTTTTGACATCCATTTAATATAGTTTGAAATTCATTATAGATGCAAAGGCTATTAACATTTTAATGGTTTCTAGTCTTGCTATAAGTGCATATGTTTCTTCATAATCTATGTCTTCTTCTTGATTATATCCTTTAGCAACTAGTCTAGCTTTGTTTCTTATAATTATACCATGTTCATTTAATTTATTTCTAAATACCCATTTGGTTCCAATAATTGGATGATTATATGGTCTAGGGACTAGTTTCCATACTAGATTTTTCTCAAATTGATTTAACTCTTCTTGCATAACATTTATCCAATGTTCATCATTTAAGGCTTCATCAATGATTTTTAACTTCTATTTTAGAAACAAAAACCAAGTTATTGCATGCTTCTTTGAGAGAGTATCTAGTAGTTACCTCTTTCGATATATGTCTCCAATGATATTTTCAAGAGGATGATTTCTTGAGATTCTCAACTCTCTTTGAGGAATCATGTTTGTTTGATTCTCATGAATTATAGAATCCTCCGTTCCTTCATCTTCTTTTTCCTTTTGAGTTTGCTCATGAATATGAGTGTCTTCAAAGCTTTATACAATATCATCAATAATATCTATTTTTCAATGTCAAGTATTTTTCTTTGTTGTTGTCTCCATAGGTTACATGTCCACTTTTCTTAGGAGTAATGTCAATGATTTTTGAAGTATCTCCTATCATGTGCTTGGAACATCCACTATCAATGTACCAAGTTTGGAATTTGGAATCCTTCAAGACAAAGAATGGATTGATTTTGGTACCCAAGTTTTCTTTGGGTCCTTAATGTTAGTTTTAACTAAAGAATCTTTTGGAATCCAAATCATATTCTTAAGATTGCTAATGTTCTTTCTGACATAGCATGTTGATATACTATGGTCTTTCTTACCACAATAAAAACATGTTATAAAAGGAGAGGTAGAAACTTGAGAACTTGTAAAGAAATTCTTGTAATTATTTTGTTGTTTTTGTGGGTTGTATCCTAATCCTACTTTGTCAAAACCACATCTTTGTTTTCCTAACAGTATATCTAAATTATTTCTACTAATGGTAAATTTTGAAAGAGTACTCTTTAAGTTGTTAATTTCTTCTTTAAATTCATGACATGATGTACATGGATGTGTAATGTTTGTAATTTCCAAGTTACTTGTAGAGCAATGATTTTCATTCTTGGAATTTAGCATTTTAACCTCTAATTTAAGACTATCTAATTCTTCATTTAATTTAGTAATTTCCTTTTCCATATTTGAAATTGTTTTCTTATAGGATGATACTAGTTTTGCAAGTTTTAAAGATTCCTTATGTAGATCATTGAATGCATCTTGTAGTTCATCAAATGAAATTGAGATATCAATGTTAGAAGATGTTACCTCTTCTTCGCTTTCATAATCTTTGGCCATAAGTCCCAAATTCACAACTTCATTTTCAGAGTCACTTGTAGAATCCATGTCATTTTCTTCCCAAGTGATATAAGCTTTCTTCCCTTTCATTTCTTTGAAGCTTTTCTTGTTGGATTTTTCCATTTTTCTTTTAAGGATCGGACATTCTAATCTCAAATGTCCCGGTTGATTGCATTCATAGCATCTCGGGGTTGAAGAAGATTCTTCTCCTTTCTTCTTTATGTTGAAATTGAACTTTCTTCTATTTCCTCTATTCTTTAGGAATTTGTGGAATCTTTTTACAAAGAGATTGAAATCTTCATCGTCATCATCATCATCTTCCTCAATGTTGTCATCTTTTTCATTTTCTTCATGAGAGGATGAAGATGCTTTAAGTGCTATACTTTTTTTCTTCTTGTCACTATTTTCATTTTGACTTAGTCTCATCAATTCTATTTCATGCTCTTGAAGTTTTCCAAATAGAGATGCAAGAGACATGGTTGTTAGATCTTTTGATTCAGCAATTGCAGTCACTTTCGGTTGCCATTCCCTACTCAAACATCTCAAAACTTTGTTAATAAGATCTTCGTTAGGAAACACTTTTCCTAGAGATGCAAGATGATTAATTATATGTGTAAATCTCTTTTGCATGTCTTGTATTCTTTCATTTTGATTCATTCTAAATAATTCATATTCATGAGTGAGAGTGTTTACCCTAGATCTTTTCACATCATTAGTGCCTTCATGTGTTACTTCAAGTGTATCCCACATTTCTTTAGCATTTTTACAATTTGAAATTCTAAAATATTCATCAATTCCTAAAGCAGAAGTGATTATATTTTTGGCTTTTAAATTGTATTGAACTTTTCTTCTATCATCATCACTCCATTGATCTTTGGGCAAATTTTTAATTTCATTGCCTACTACAATAGAGGGAATGAAAGGACCATTTTCAATAGCATCCCATATGTTTAAATCTATGGATTCTATAAAAATTTGCATCCTAGATTTCCAATAATGATAACCTTCACCATTGAATATAGGGGGTCTATAAATAGAGTTTCCCTCGGGAAATAAAAAATTTGATGAGGCCATTTCAATTCTTGAAGCTTTTAAGCCTTATACAAGAACCCTGCTCTTGATACCACTTGTTAGTCACTTAGCCTCAATTAACTTAAGAGGGGGGGGGTGAATTAAGTTTTCTAAATTTCCTCTTATAAAAAAAAACTTTTCCAATTACTTCTTTATCAATTTATTTCCTTAGACAAATTTGTATGTAAAGAATGAATGATGATGAAAACTATACAATTATAATTAATAACAAGAAATTAAAAGTGTAGGGAAAGAAGAATTGCAAACCTGATTTTATACTGGTTCGGCCAATCCTGCCTACATCCAGTCCTCAAGTCTCCCACTTGAGATTTCCACTACTCTTGTAAACCTTACAAGAAAATGAATCCTTCAACCCTTCCAAACTCACACCTCAACTTCATATTCAAGCTTTCCGCTACAATCCTAAACCAAAACAACTCACATATTCAGTATAAAAGGCTTAGAAAATAAAATTCACATGCTACCTAAACCATAAAAGGTCAACAAGCAACCATCAAACTCTAGAAATCATCAACACTTCAATCACTCTTTAAGAATACCAAAACTCCAATTCTCAACATACATCATCCTTAGATTCAATCGCTACAACTATAGCTTTAAAAAATTCCACCAATCGTAAACTCTTAATACACTAAAAACAATCAATGTCTTACCCAAGTCTAAGGCCTCAATAGTTCCTATAATATTAGCACAATATCTCGTCTACCACTACTCGCACATATGCTTGCAACACAAGCGATATCACTCAACCACAACTTCTTCCGTAAGCAAGAAGTATCAAACAAATAAGCAATCATAAGAATGAAGAAGAGCGGTCATAATGGTATTAGCTAACACTATCATGACTATCATTCCTCTAATTACAAAATAACTTAACAAGAAGAACATCATCATCATCAAAGCAAAACATCATCAAAGTACACAACAAATAAGACACAATCAAAGTACACAACAGAATCACGATAAGTACATAACTCACGGCCGATTGGATCGACCTGCTCTGATACCACTTAATGTGATACCCTCTACCCCAACATACATATACAGTAATTATAAAAAAATAGAATTTTTCATCAATAAAAATCAAATTTCCAACCACGTAAGGGTAAAGAGTTCACATTCATAAACTTAATCCAAATAACATGTCAGTAAAATTACAAAGAAATAAAACTGAATTTTCCAAAATAATTTAATAAGAACATTTTAAACAATCCTATCTATGTCCCGATGTCACATGTCCTATCAAAGCAAAACCCAACATAGAAGCCTAAGCTTCATCACCAACATCCTCAGCCTCACGCTAATGATCACCTGTATATCAAACAAGAGAAACAACACAAAAGAAGGGAGTGAGAAACATCTCACTCTGGCTCACGGTGTAGGAACGCACACCGGATAACCAAACACAAACAATACAGTTACCTCATAGATCAATCAACAACAATAGTTTATTTAATCATCCAAGTCATACAAATAGTAATTTATCATCATTTAATAATAAGGATGCACATGCATGGACACGGACTTCACATTATCATGCATGTGGCGCCAGTAAAACATCACATGGCATATTGCCGCTAGCAATACACGAAGAGTAGTCTAGGAGTACATGTCGGGTCACACCCTCTGCGTACTCTCACTAGAAGGATATACTACCAGAGTCTCGTCAGGATAGCTAAGCTGCGCAAGATACATCCCATGCACACAATGGGCGAGACTGGGACTTCCAAACCGAGCTATCCCCAAGGACTAATCCCCAAAGCTTTTACACTAGGGGGCCTTCTCTGGCGGTGTATTCCATATCGTACCCTTAAAACACTTTTGCAAATGATGCATGTCAATCAAGACTCTATGCATTCTCATATCACATTATCATTTCCCATGGTCATATCACATATCGCATTTCGTCATCATATTTCATTATCACATTTCATATCCCATGTCTCAATCACATTTCACTTTACATCATCATATTCACAAAGCCTCCACAGAGTACTTTAATTTATATCAAAACTCGTTTATTTATAAAATTAAATACATATTTTTACACCTCATCAAACAAGGAATATAACAGAAAAATCAGAAATCAAAACAGAAAATATTTCATATTTTGCCTATTTCTCATAGGCTTTCTCGCAGGAACCCATAGAGCACTCTAGATCATATTAAAACATATTTATTTTCAAAATTAACCACATACTCATGCATCACATCCAACAAGGAACACAACAAAGTAATCAGAAGACAAAATAGAAAACATTCATATTTTGCCCGTTTCTCATAGGGTTTCCCATAGGAACCCATAGAGATCTCAAGTCATACAATTAATTGCATATAAGAAAAATAATAAGAAAAACAGATACAATTGGGAGAAATCCCTCATACATGAGCATACATAAAAATACAGCAAACACAGGATTGGGGGTCAATCCCACTACCCAGCATACAATCCCACACCCAGAGCGAGGTTTCTCACTCCCCCCTTACCTGGATGAGCAGAAGACAAAGGTGTGATCTAAGGTCGTTCCTGAGTACTCTTCCTTAGAGCTCTTTGTTTCTCCTTTTTTTTTCCTAACCCTTCAGAACGCAAATGAGGTAGATAGGGTTAACGCTACCTAACTCCTTAAAATTAATCCATTGGGCCGGGTCAACCCAACCCATTTTCCTTCTCTTCTAACCCACTTCTCTTTTTCCTCAAAATAATTAAATAAAATAAATACATGTATATTATAAAATATTTTTCCTCTATAATAATAATATATTTCTGACTCAAAATATAATAATAAAATTTCAATAACAAAATATCATATAAAATCAACCTTCTCTTAAAACATATAAATATTTATTTAAATATGCTAATAAAAAATACTTATTTAATACGTACAAAATAATTGTCCAAAACAATAATTATTTAAAACGTACAAAATAATATTCTTCTATAATTATTAAAATAATTATGACCAAATACCATATAATAATAATAATAATAATAATAATAATAATAATAATAACTTTATTGAAAACTGGGGTGTTACAGAAGTTTTATCTTCTGGTAATCGATTACAAGGGTTTGATAATCGATTACAAGAACACATTTTGTATTCAGAATTTGAACTTTGAAATTTCCTATTCTGGTTATGGATTACAAGGTCTAGTAATGGATTACCAGAACATATTTTTATTGTTTCAAAAACTTTTATGTAGAAAACTTCATCTCAATAATTTCTTTCACAAATCTCTTTTAAGAAATGATTTGAACTATTCTTTAAAGCTTTTGTTAAGTCTTTTGAAAACATTTTTACTTACTTTCAAAAAGATTTAAAAGTTGTTTAAATTTAAAGAGATTAATTTGAGATTTTTGAAAACTTATTCTCAAGGTCAAGCATACTTGCAATTTCAAAAGATTCTTTTACATACTTAGCTAAGTTGACAAGACTTATCTATGTACCAATTGAGATCTTGTTCTTGCATCAACTTGCTTTAGCTCAACCTTGATTCTTCTTCAATGCTTTATAATCACTTTGGCATCATCAAAACATTTGTGCATATTTTCTTCCACATCTCCCACTTGAGATTTTCACTACTCTTGTAAACCTTACAAGACTTGAATCTTCCAACACCTCAGAACTCCCTTTCCTTGTGTTGTGATTCAAAAAACCAACAAGGAAAAAAACCCTTTCTCCTTTACAGATCAACAAATCAATAAGGTATTACATAATGACTCTCTTTGAAGAGTGGATATTACACTTTTATGATCTTAAAGAACTCTTTAGAGATTTTGCAAATGACTTTGGCCAAGTAGATTTTGTAAATGATTTTCACAATAGAGTTCGTCAGCTTTCTCTAAAAAATTATAAGTATTTATAGACAATTGTTTCTTAGGTTATGTCTTTTCATGAAGAGTTGTAACTTTCTATAATTTTTCAGAAAATAGGCTCTGGTAATCAATTACAAGAGTTGGTAATCGATTACAACGGTTTAAGTTCAAAATGTTTGAAACGTTGTATAATTTAAATTCAAATTTTGAAATTTTATCTTCTGGTAATCGATTACAAGGTTTGTAATCGATTACCATAACACATTTTTTATTCAGAATTTGAACTTTGAAATTTCCTGTTCTGGTAATGGATTACAAGGTCTGGTAATGGATTACAAGGTCTGGTAATGGATTATCAGAACATATTTTTTTTTTATTGTTTTCAAAAACCTTTATGTAGAAAACTTTATCTCAATAATTTCTTTCACAAATCTCTTTTAAGAAATGATTTGAATTATTCTTTAAAGCTTTTGTTAAGTCTTTTGAAAACATTTTTACTTACTTTCAAAAGATTTAAAACTTGTTTAAATTTAAAGAGATTAATTTGAGATTTTTGAAAACTTATTCTCAAGGCCAAGCATTATTGCAATTCCAAAAGATTATTTTACATACTTAGCTAAGTTGACAAGGCTTATCTATGTATCACTTGAGATCTTGTTCTTGCATCAACTTACTTTAGCTCAACCTTGATTCTTCTTCAATGCTTTATAATCACTTTGGCATCATCAAAATATTTGTGCATATTTTCTTCCACAGCTATGACACGTATCGCCACTTTAGTGGGCCTTTGTGTGATAACCATGCATATATTATTGTTTACAATAGATGTATGTGTTACTAACTACATCCGCTACACGCAACAGAGACACACACATACCAATCATATGACATTGTCTACAATAGAGGCATATCTCACCATGCATGTCGTTGTCCGCAATAGAGGCATGTGTCACCATACACATGTCGCTATTTGTAGTAGAGGTGTGTGTCACCAACTTTTTTTTTTTTTTTTTTTTTTTTTTTAATTTTAAAGTATAAAATATTTTAATATTAATATTATTTTGTTATATTAATTTTATTAAAACTGTTATTTTGTTATTCAAATTTTATTTAATTATTTCAAATTTATTTATAAATATAAATTATTACTTTTTAAATCATGACATAATTTATAACTAAAAATTCATTTTAACATATCCAATTTAAGTAAAACTAAAAATTCCAAAAAATATATAACACATAAAATTTTATTTATTATTTTAAAACATTAACATTATGGATCACATAAGTTGGTAGATGAGTCATCATCATACATAGTTTCAAGTAAACAAACGATACTTTCGTATGGAGTCTGTGATCACCCTAAACATCACATTATCTCCAACAGTTATCTCGATCTTAACATATAATTCAATCGGATCTACTTTATAAAATTCTTTAAATACAAAAAAATATGTAATCTATATAATCATCATTCATGACTTGAAGTGAACCATAATCAATGCCATCATCTTGTTGACAATAAATTGGATGTCGATGATAAAGTTTTTTTATATTGCCAACACTTCTTACTCCAATGGCCTCTTTGGTTTGATTCTTCAACCCATAAATAACTTAGAAGTATCACATTCATATGCAATTCTTCTAGAACCACTTGTAATTTTTCTTTTATAAAAAGTGGTTGAAAGCATAGAAATCATTTTTTTATGACTCATTCAAATTTGATGACTAAGGTAAACAACATGCAATATAGATTGTGTTGTGTGTGTGTGTGTGTGATACCCTAGATAAAAAAAAAATAAATAAATAAAAAAAGTCCCCCATGGGAGACAATGATACTTATATATATATATATATATATATATATATATATATATATATATATATATATTAGTACTTCTACTAAGGATAGCATCACACAAGTAAAAAAAAAGGGAGTTATTAATGTACCCGTAAATATCAAAGGATTTTGGTACTTCAAATTATGTGGATAAATAAGTTTAAGAAATAAATTCTAAATAATAAAAATTTCAAATTAAAAATTAGTATAACATGAATTAATAAAAAGAATAATTCATAAAAAGATAATCAAAAGGTCAATTTGCATAACAAATTTTGTTTATATGTGACAAAATTACAAAAATTAAGAATAAAAGATTATAATAATACTATAAAAATATTAAAATAATAAAGAAAAATAATAATAATATAGTTGAAAAGCTAATTTAAAATATAAATTAAAAAAATTAAAATCAAAGAAAAACTAAAATATATTAACAAAATATTAATATTAAACTATTTAATTATAATAAATGCTACAGTAAAATAAAACATTAAAAAAATATAAAAATAATATATAAATATAGAAAATTTTATAAGATAAATTATTAAAAACACTAAATTAAGATAAAAACAAAAATAAATAATTAAATAAAAAAATTTTTGGACTATTTCAATACCCTCAATTATAAGAGATAAAGACATCAATTAAAACTAAAATAATAAAATGTCACTATAAAAAACAAAGTCATTTGTACAATATATATATATATATATATATATATATATATATATATATATAAATGAGTAACAGTGTATCAATAGTAATCTCACATGTGACTCTAATATTATCTGTGACTTTATGCTTCACACTTAAAGCCAATTTTTTTTTATACAAAATAAATTACGTGGATAAATTTAAAAACAATCTCAATCATATAAAATGTTTCATAATAACCCCAATTGAATAAAAAGCCCAACATTTAAATAATAAATATACAATACAATATTATGAAAACACCTTTACTTTGGGAAGGAAAAAGTTATCTCTGACACAACCTTGAATATCTTACTTTTACATATATTAAGATAAGATGAGGGTTTGGATTTCAATCTGACGTCTAAACAAAATTTTCAAAACCCTACACGTGAAAAGGAGACGAGATAGGGCAAGATATTTTTCCTTTTTGTCTTTTTCATTATTGCCAGACACTGTGTGGCCTTTCATTGGCACGAATTACCTACCAATGGTGGTGCATAATTTTCAGAAACCAACACCCAAGAAAGGGTAACAGTAGCAGAAGAAGATATTTTTCCTTGTGTTTTTTTTTGCTATTTTAATTTGATTTGATTGTATTGCGATACAGTCAGTGGCCTTTTATTGGAACAAAGTGGAATAAAATAATAACAATGGAAATTTCAATATCAAAAGTCAATGGAAAAGCTTTTGACTGGAGTAGGGTAGCAAACCAGCATTTGAGCTAGAGGATATACATCATTCCATAACTCATAGCACTATCACTTGTCGGTGAGATTGAAATGGAAATAATTCAGTCCCGGATTTAATACGATTTGTTTATTAAAAAAATAACTTTATATTTATTAGATTTTTTTAAAACTTAAACAATCAGGCTTTATATTTTAAAAAAAATATTATAAGTTTGACTGATCAATTTATTTAAAATATAAAATAATATTAATTTTATATTATATACTTAATTCATTCATTAAAATTAATTTAATTTAACAATTGAATCTAAATATGGTAATGAGATCCATGAGAACGGATAATAAGGTAATCATCCTTGATTCACTAGATAAAAATTTATCTATACCAATTTTATATCCTCGTAGATATTCGTTAAGCGTGTACTCATGAAATTTATAAATATTCGTGAATATTCATAAATATTTGTGATTTAAAAATAAATAAATAAAACAAATAATTTTAACTTTTATTTGATGTTAATTATATTGAAATATTAAAGATAAAAAAATTGGTATTAACTCTTGAACTTGCATTTAACATTATTTTTCTTAAAAATATTAAAATAATACTAAAAATGCAAGATTAATATATGAATATTTAAATAATTTTACTTAGCGAGTATTTGTAAGTATGGATACTACCATATCTTCCCTCACCCCATTTATAAACTGTTAGAAAAATAATGTATCCATTATCCATAGATTTTAATTTAAGTTACCCATTTATTATTTGTGAATACCTATGGATTCAAATTTTTTTTGTCATCCCTAATTAAATCATTGAAATTCAATATAGAATATGACTTATTGAGTCAAATAACTTCACCAAGAGTTACTCTTAGAATAAGCAAATCTCTCTCCTTATATAAATATTATATATTAATTTATAACTAATATTTATATTTAATATAATAATAATAATAATAATAATAATAATATATTTAGTACTTAAGACTATTTACTTACTCAAACTTATTTACAGGCCTTGTATAAAAACATATTTTTAAGTTAGACTAGGTACGTTTAAACATGTCAAGTTAGGCTTTAAAGAAAGGTTTATATCAAGTAAACATGTTAAACTTAAGCCTCATCATTTTGTTGTAGGTTAAAAACTCAAGTCTTACCTCTCCTTATTTTCCAGTTAGATAAACGGATGAAAATTCATTTTGTAACAGCTCAATTTTCACTGGGCCAAGAGCCTAATTAAGGTGGTTTAGTAGCCCGGAACGGGCCGTTCTAAATTTGGAACGAGCTGTTCCAAACCATAAAATTTGTCTATGATTCTTAGTTGGGAACGGGCCGTTCCCAGCTGGAACGGGCCGTTCCGGATTTCATAAATGGCCTTTGAACCTTATTTGAGAACGGGCCGTTCCAAAATATGACCGTTGAGAGTTTTAATGCGAACCCCAGAACGGGCCATTCTGGATGTGAATTTTACACATGACGTGAGATTTCAGAACGGGCCGTTCCGGATTTGAAACAGGCCGTTCCATGAATCCTGATGCCTATAAATTGAGTGCTCTGGCACTCCTAAAATCATATTTTTCAGTTCTGACTTCTTTCTTCTACATTCTCTTCTTTCCCTTCTACACTCTTTGAAGATTGAGGGGCACTTAGAGGAGGAGACCAAGAGATCTCTGTTTTAGTTTCAACTGCTGTTTATCCAGGTATGGGGGAAAATAGAATTATTTATATGTAGAGTTACATGAGGGAATGGGTAGAGGAAGAGCCCTTAAGATTATGAGTAATTTTATAATTATTTATGTTTGGAGAATTATTGGTTTTATGTGATTCTGTATGAATTTAGGATTATGAATATATATTTTATTTGTAAAAAATGATGCTCTGGGAGAGAGAACGAAATTATAGAAAAGTGTCTGTAAGTTAGGTTTTGGAAAAATTGGATTATTTCTGTTTGAGAAATTGATGATCCCATTCGATTCTGTATGTGTTGAAGATTAGAAATATATATTTAATTTGTAAGAATGATGATCTGGGAGAGAGAACGAAATTGTAGAAAAGTGCTTGTGAGCTAGGTTTTGGAATAATTGGGGGTTTTACCGTTTATGTTAAAATTATATTAAATTGATAATTCTATTGATTATTTTATTAATTTATGAATGTTATTGTTATATTAATCAATAAGAATTGATGATCTAGATGTGAATTGCTTGAGGGGTGTGTAAACCCTTATTTTGTTCGACTTATCTGTTGTGCATGTAATATGGAATTGAGATATGAGATGAGATGTTGTGTGGATATGATTATGATTGTGATTGTGGTACCTCACACTAATGACCAGGGATGAGACGAACCTTGAGTAGTGATGCTTCAAGGACGAGCATGCCCCTGGCATGGTGTGGGATGAGTGAGTTAATTAACACGCATCACTTATGTTACATATGACAGCCCTGGCATAGGGTTAATTGCAAGAGATTGTGTGGATTGTAATGTGATTGTGGTTCCTCACACTAATGACCAGGGATGAGACGAACCTTGAGTAAGTGATGCTACAAGGACGAGCGTGCCCCTGGCATGGTGTGGGATGAGTGAGGCAATTAACCCGTATCACTTGTGTCAGATGTGGCGTGGCCTTGGCATAGTGTTAATTGTAAGATTTGTGTGGATTGTGATGGATTGATGTAATTGAGATGTGAAGATGATGAATGATTGTTAAATTATGATATATATAAATGCTTGTGAATATTTCATTCAGTAAGGAGTTATGATAGATTATGTTGTGTTTTTCCTTGTGTGCTTTCCATATAGATGTTTTCTTTTCTCACCATATAATTTGTGGATGTTTTAGGTGAGGAAGATCCGACTTTGAGTGGCATCTAGAATGCCAACCATTGAGTTATGGGTGTGCTCTGATATTGTTACATCGGGGCAGAGGATTCTAGGATAAATTTTTATATGTATTTAGAGTTATACCTTCTATTTTGAAAATAATTTGTAAACTTTCAAGTTTTACTTTCTAAATTTCATTTTTAATTATTTTGGTTATTTATGAAGGTTTTATGTGAACCCTTTTTACCATTGTTGAATATTTTATTCTTTAGTTAATTACAAGATTTATTTATATATGTGTTGGGGTAGTAAGGGTGCCACATTTAGTGGTATCAGAGCCAGGTTGATCCAATCGGCCGTGAGTTATGAGTCTACTATGCTTGTTTGGTAGATTAATAATTAATGTGATGAATTGATTGTTGAACTTATTGATGTGCTAATGTGATGATTGATTATGTTGTTGTTTGTTTATTTGTGTGCATTGTGTTCTCAGGATTTGTCTGATAGACATGATATAACTTGATGATGCTATTTTTGATTGCTTTTTGTTATTCTCATGATTGCTTAATTGTTTTGGTACTTCTTGCTTATGTAATAAGTAGTGGTTAGGTGGAATCGCTCGTGTTGCGAGCATAGGTGGTAGAAGACAAGGTATCTTGCTAACTAACTAGAACTAGTGGAACCTTGGATGTGGATGAGAAATTGACTTATCGAATGTATTAAGAGTTTACGATTGGTGGCGTTTCTGAATGCTATAGTTGTAGTGATTGAATCCAAGAGGTTATGTGTCGAGCATTAGAGCTTTGAGTGTTCTTAATGAAAGGTCAAAGTGTTGGTGATTTCCTTATGTTTTGATGCTTGCATATTAATCTTGTTAGGGGTTAGGTTGCATGAGGATTTTATTTCAGCTATAAGTCTTTTGTGGAATAAGTGAGTTATTTTCGTTTAGGGATTGTAGTTGGAAGCTTGGATATGAGTTTAAGGTAGAAAGAAGTAAGTTTCGAAGGGTTGAGGTATTTTGTGGGATGTTAGTGCACTATTGTTGTCTAGTGTAGGAGATGTTTTCGCTGTAGTTTTGTTATGCCAGTAGGAGTACTGTATTGATAGATTTAGATTTTGTGATCTTCATGAAAGTTGTAGTCTTGGATGTGATCTTTTCAATGGCACTGGAATCAGGTAAAATGAAGGTTTAGAACTCCAGTTATAGTTGTTTTGGTAATCAAAGTCTAGTTGTAAGCGTTAAATATATCTGTTGTGATTTTTGAATTGTTAGCTGAGAAGAGGATCTATTCAGAATCTCATGTCTTCATAATAGTTATAGCTTATTCTTTTATCTTTCTTTTGAGATAGGATTGAGATCATTGGACGAGTGTAACTCTCTAGGTATCATTTCTTGCCAGTTGTTGAAGGGATATGTACAGTGTCATGATGTTTTGAGTTGTTAGGCAATGCAAGGATAAAAAAAAAATAGATTTGGTTATGATGTTTTGAGGTGTTTTCATATAGATTGAGAGGTAGTTTAAGGTTGTATGATGCTATGTGGTAAAGTTGGTTCATGTACATGCTGTATGGAGTAAACGATGATGGATTTGTACATGATTAGGTATAGTATATACATGAATGTTTGAATTAGGTGTTTTAATATGATTTGATATGCATGTATATTGATATGAGGATAGATGATCTTATATATCAATTAGTGGGTGTTTGTGTGTTTAGTAAGATTGACCTTAGGATGTGATATCATCAAATTAGAGTTAAGGATGCTAGATAATTTTATGCTAGTTATCTTAGTGTGATTTTTGATTGTATGAGGTGAGTGTTCTTGGCCTTGTAATTTCTAGCGGAGGTATAACGTAGATCTACCTAAGGTAGAAGTTGTGCTTAAGTGGGAGATACTAAAAGTCAATTAGTGAGGTTAAGAGTTTTCTTAGGATAATTTATAGGAGATTTATTGAGTAAATTTCTAAGATAGCAGTTCGAGGTTTAGGCTGCTCTCATTTCACTCGCCTCTACTACAGGAATCGCTTTTGCTTTATTTTCCTCTAGCTACTAAGATGTTTTAGTTCACTAAGTTATCTTTTGCCTACCCATGAATTCAACAGTAGTTCGAAAGGTTAACCTATATCGGGGATCCCCGGACCTATGCTTATTTTCAACTCCCCAAAGCATTTCGTCGCTTACTTCTCTAGGTTGCTTACTATTTGACTAGATTGACTAGGAAAGAGTTGCCTTTGTATGGGATAATAAATGTGAGAGTAGGTTTCAAACTCTTAAGGAAAGATTGGATAATGTTACCGGATTTTAGTAAGTCTTATGTGGTATATAGTGATGCTTCTAAGATGAATTTGGAGGCAGTGTAGTTACAAGAAGGAAGGGTAATAGCTTATGTTTCTAAGCAATTAAAAATTCATGAGAGGAATTACCTTACCCATGACATTGAGTGAGCAATCGTGATATTTACACTAAGATTTGGAGACACTACCTATATGATTCTAAGCTGGAGGTATTTAGTGATCATTAGAGCCTCAAATTTTGTTTGACTCGAAGGACTTGAATATGAGACAAAAGAGATAGTTGGAATTTTTGTGGACTAGGATTTCAATCTTAGTTGTTATTTGCATAAAGTCAATGTTGCGGGTTGCATCAATTGTCCCGTGGCGGAGGCTAGGTGGGCCAAGTCACTGTCGAATCATGGCGCTTGGGCTGCTGCGCTCTTAAGTAAAAAGAGTTGCGCCCTGACTATTAGCTATAGCTTTTGGCCTAGTGGTAAGCGCTCGATCCAACAATTGGTATCAGAGCCAAGGTCATGAGTTTGATACCCAGCGGGGCAATTGCTGAGGGGGAGATTGTTGCGGGTTGCATCAATTGTCCCGTGGCGGAGGCTAGGTGGGCCAAGTCACTATCGAATCATGGCGCTTGGGCTGCTGCGCTCTTAAGTAAAAAGAGTTGCGCCCTGAGTATTAGCTATAACTTTTGGCCTAGTGGTAATTTATCCTAGATCTTTTCACATCATTAGTGCCTTCATGTGTTACTTCAAGTGTATCCCACATTTCTTTAGCACTCTTACAATTTAAAATTCTAAAATATTCATCAATTCCTAAAGCAGAAGTGATTATATTTCTGGCTTTTAAGTTATATTGAACCTTTCTTCTATCATCTTCACTCCATTGTTCTCTGGGCAAATTTTTTATTTCATGACCTACTACAATAGTGGGAATGAAAGGACCATTTTCAATAGCATCCCATATGTTTAAGTCTATGGCTTCTATAAAAATTTGCATCCTAGATTTCCAATAATGATACCCTACCCCATTGAATATAGGAGGTCTATTAATAGAGTTTCCTTCAGGAAATAACAAATTTGATGAGGCCATTTTAAATCTTGAAGCTTTTAAGCCTTATACAAGTAACTTGCTCTTGATACCACTTGTTAGTCAAGTAGCCTCGTGTAACTTAAGAGGGGGGGGGGGGTGAATTAAGTTATCTAATTTTTCTTCTCTTTATTAGTTTTTCTAACTTCTTTCTTATAAAATCAATATCATAAACAATTTGTACGTAATGATGCAAAAACTTCACAACAAAATTAAAAGTAGAGATAGAGAATTGCAAACTTGATTTTATACTGGTTCGGCCAACCTTGCCTACATCCAGTCCTCAAGTCACCCACTTGAGATTTTTCACTATGCTTGTAACCTTTACAAGACTCAAATTCTCCAACACCTAGGAATTCTCTTTCCTCGTGTTGAGAATCACAGACCACCAAGGAGAACAACAATTTCCCCTTTACAGATCAATAGAAAAGATGAATGAAGTAGAACAACTCTCTTTGAAGAGTGGATTTTACACTCTATTGATCTAGTAGAACTCTTTAGATAATATTTGCAAATGATTTTTGGCCAAGTGATTGTAAAGATAATTTTTCACAATTGAGTTCGTAACCTTTTTCTGAAAAATTATTGGTATTTATAGATGATTGTTTCAAAGGTCATGACTTTTCATGAAGAGTTGTGACTTTCTAAAATTTTCCAGAAAATAGGCTCTGGTAATCGATTACAAGACTTGGTAATCGATTACAACGGTTTAGTTTCAAAATGTTTGAAACGTTGTAAAATTTAAATTCAAATTTCAAAATTTTTATCTTCTGGTAATCGATTACATAGAATTGGTAATTGATTACCAGAGCACGTTTTAATAAGTAAATTTTGAATCATATGAGTTTCATTCTCTGGTAATCGATTACATGTACTGGTAATCGATTACCAGACTATTAAAAACAATAATTACCTTATTAAAACTTAAAATATAGAAAACCTTTATTTTCAAAACCTTATTAATATAAAAGATTATATTTGGGTTTTCTTGAAATTCTTTATTTTAAAAATGGCCAAGAATCTTATGCAATATTTCTAAAGATTTCTTTTTACATATAAAGCTAGGTTGACAAGACTTATCTAAAATACTTTGAGATTCTTGTTTCTTGATCACATTGCTTTAACTTGACCTCTTGGTTTCTACAATTTCTTTGGCATCATCAAAATCCTTTACATACGTTCTTCCACAGTCAATGTGATGGTTGATGCTTTGAGTATGAACCCTCTACATTATTTTTTCCTTATGATTAAAGAGATGGATCTTTTTGGCTGAAATTAAAGATTTAAGTTTGACTTATGAGATTACTCCGAGTAGTATGAAACTAGGTATAACTTGAGTAACGAGTGAATTGTTGAAGGAAATTGGAGACGTATAATTAATTGATTCATTTTGGTGACAAGATATGAGGCTATAGGATAGGATAAGGTGATGGATAAGAGTTTGACTTAGGTGTAGATGGAGTGGTGAAATTAGAGATCTGGTATGTATACCTAGTGAACTTACGCTTAGGTGCTTGATCTTTGGAGAGGGTCTGATATTGTAGCAGATATCTTGATTAGGATGACCATTCCCCTATCGTCTTTGATGATTTTAAGGTTGGATTTGATTGAAGAGTTTAGAGACTTAAGCTTGGTGCGTAAAATTAGCCTTAAGAGCATTGGATTGAGTATGTTAGAAAGGACTAATAGATTAATAGATGAGATTAAAGAAGACCAGGAGTTAGATCCTTTCTTGGTAAACCAAGTGGAGAAGTTTACTAGGAGTATGGATAACCCTTTTCGAGTAGGAGTTGATGTTGTTTTGAAATTCAAGAATAAAACTTGGGTGCTTAGGAATCCTGAATCTAGGAAGATGATCTTAGAGGAAAGACATGAGAGTACTCTTAACATTCATTTAGGAGCTACTAAGATGTATCAGGACCTTAGGAGGATGTATCAGAGTAGTGCAGCGGAAGTGTAGTGGCCTTAGAAAAAGAGAGTAATAGAGTAATTTGTGTACTTGTGTTTAGTATGCTCGAAGTCTTTAGAAGTTTTGTAGCCTTTAGACGTCTCATTTTGAAAACGAGACAATGTGTGGATAGGCCTTAGTTGTAGGTTTGTCTGAGGTGCTTAAAGAATTGATTCTTTTTGAGTTATAGTGGATAGACTCATCAAGTATACTTGCCTTATCCTTGTTGATAATAGATATTCCTTGGAAAAATTGATAGAGTTGCATATCAATACGGTAGGGAGGTTGCTTGGGAATTAGGAAACAAAATGCGAGGAGCATACCTATTTCTGTTTTAAGGTGAATTTCGGGAACGAAATTTCTAAAAGAAGGGGAGAATTGTAACAGCCCAATTTTCACTGGGCCAAGAGCCTAATTAAGGTGGTTTAGTAGCCCGGAACGGGCCATTCCAAATTACTAAATAGACCTACTTTTGGGAGCCCGGAACGGGCCGTTCCGGATTTGGAACGAGCCATTCCAAACCATAAAATTTTTCTATGATTCTTAGTTGGGAACAAGCCGTTCCCAGCTGGAACGGGCTGTTCCGGATTTCATAAATGGCCTTTGAACCTTATTTGAGAACGGGTCGTTCCATTTTTGGAACGGGCCGTTCCAAAATATGACCATTGAGAGTTTTAATGCGAACCCCAGAACGGGCCGTTCTGGTTTGAGAACGGGTCGTTCTGGATGTGAATTTTACACATGACGTGAGATTTCAGAACGGGCCATTCCGGATTTGAAACGGGCCGTTCCGCGAATCCTGATGCCTATAAATTGAGTGCTTTAGCACTCCTAAAATCATATTGTTCAATTCTGACTTCTTTCTTCTACATTCTCTTCTTTCCCTTCTACACTCTCTGAAGATTGAGGGGCACTTAGAGGAGGAGACCAAGAGATCTCTGTTTTGATTTCAACTGTTGTTTATCCAGGTACGGGGGAAAAGAGAATTATTTATATGTAGAGTTACATGAGGGAATGGGTAGAGGAAGAACCCTTAAGATTATGAGTAATTTTATAATTATTTATGTTTGGAGAATTATTGGTTTTATGTGATTCTGTATGAATTTAGGATTATGAATATATATTTTATTTGTAAAAAATGATTCTCTGGGAGAGAGAACGAAATTATAGAAAAGTGTCTGTAAGTTAGGTTTTGGAAAAATTGGATTATTTCTGTTTGAGAAATTGATGATCCCATTAGATTCTGTATGTGTTGAGGATTAGAAATATATATTTAATTTGTAAGAATGATGATCTGGGAGAGAGAACGAAATTGTAGAAAAGTGTCTGTGAGCCAGGTTTTGGAATAATTGGGGGTTTTACCGTTTATGTTAAAATTATATTAAATTGATAATTCTATTGATTATTTTATTAATTTATGAATGTTATTGTTATATTAATCAATAAGAATTGATGATCTAGATGTGAATTGCTTGAGGGGTGTGTAAACCCTTATTTTGTTCGACTTATCTGTTGTGCATGTAATATGGAATTGAGATATGAGATGAGATGTTGTGTGGATATGATTATGATTGTGATTGTGGTACCTCACACTAATGACCAGGGATGAGACGAACCTTGAGTAGTGATGCTTCAAGGACGAGCGTGCCCCTGGCATGGTGTGGGATGAGTGAGTCAATTAACACGCATCACTTATGTCACATATGACAGCCCTGGCATAGGGTTAATTGCAAGAGATTGTGTGGATTGTAATGTGATTGTGGTTCCTCACACTAATGACCAGGGATGAGATGAACCTTGAGTAAGTGATGCTACAAGGACGAGCGTGCCCCTGGCATGGTGTGGGATGAGTGAGGAAATTAACCCGTATCACTTGTGTCAGATGTGGCGTGGCCTTGGCATAGTGTTAATTGTAAGATTTGTGTGAATTGTGATGGATTGATGTAATTGAGATGTGAAGATTATGAATGATTGTTAAATTATGATATATATAAATGCTTATGAATATTTCATTCAGTAAGGAGTTATGATAGATTATGTTGTGTTTTTCCTTTTGTGCTTTCCATATAGATGTTTTCTTTTCTCACCGTATAATTTGTGGATGTTTTAGGTGAGGAAGATCCAGCTTTGAGTGACATCTAGAATGCCAACCATTGAGTTATGAGTGTGCTATGATATTGTGACGGGGCAGAGAATTCTAGGATAAATTTTTATATGTATTTAGAGTTATACCTTCTATTTTGAAAACAATTTGTAAACTCTCAAGTTTTACTTTCTAAATTTCATTTTTAATTATTTTGGTTATTTATGAAGGTTTTATGTGAACTCTTTTTACCATTGTTGAATATTTTATTCTTTAGTTAATTACAAGATTTATTTATATATGTGTTGGGGTAGTAAGGGTGTCACACATTTCATATCTCACATTCTTCTCTTACATGTTTAGTAGAGCTTTCAAATGGTTAGCTTGGCCAATCTAGCCTAACTTGGCTCATCAAGTCAAATAAATGTAAAGTGTATTAGTATGTCCCAAATCTTTTTATAAGCAACTTATTTTGTGGTTTGTTGACTTGTCAAGTTAGGTCAAATTGACCGATTTTAATTTTTTTTTTTATTTTTATTTTAAGTTTACAAATAAAAAAATACTAATAATAACCCAAATAGACTTGGTATATTTTTGGCCTAAAAGTTATAGATCTAGCTTGACCTAATTGGTCCAATTTTTTTGAACCTTTATTTTTGGAGCATGGCTTAGGTCAGCCTATCAGGCCAACATGCCAACAGAACATGTAAATAATTTAGTATGAGATTATTCTAACTTAACCAACAATCTCAAGTAATCCTACCTAATTCAAATTGGATTATCTCTAATGAAAGATACAAGTGGTATATATGAAGAAAAATTCATTAAATGGATATTTTTGAATTTTATAAATACATATAGATATTTACAAATATTTATATATTTAATACTATATTATATATGATTATCATTTAATATGCAGTGTTGCACATAAAGTATATATATGAGGAATGACTTAAATGAGAATACTTACTTACATGAGAACAATTAATAATAATCTTTAGATTAAAATAAATAACTTATATTAAAATTTTACAAATAAAATTATCACATATTGTCATTATTATTATGATTGTTTTTATCATTATTTTCATATAAACAAGTATTTTTACTTGAGTCGACACACAAATACACGCACACACGTACACGTACATATTATCATTATTATCACAATTATTTATATCATTATTTTCATATAAACAAGTATTTTTACTTGAGTCGACATACACACATGCATATGCGTGCACACGCACGCATGCATATATATATATATATACTTGTTCTAGAAAAATAATTTTGATTTGATTTGTATCGAGACCAGAAATGTCTATAAATTATACTATAATGCATGTATTATTATATGTTAAAAACATACCACCTTATACACCAAGAAATTTGTGTAATAAAATTACTATTAGAAATGAAAACTTATGTATTGTATAATATTGATTTCTCTTGATATAACTTTTAAAATTATTATTATATTATAAAATTTTAGTGTAAAAAAACACAACGCGAAGAATTGTCAAACTAAATTATAAAATTAAATAAAAAAATTTCATCCTTCAGCAAAAATTTTGATATTTAACCTTTTATATATATATATATATATATAATTATATTTAAAATAAAAAGAATTAAAAAAAATGGGGTGGGATGAGAATGGGAATAAAGATAGAGAAGGGAAAGGAGAAGGTAAATAAGCTCATTCCAAACAACAATTATACCTAACTTGAGTTCGACTTGAATTTATATAATTTTGTTTTTTAATTTAAACTTCATTAAATTCAAACTCATGTGAATTTATTTCTAATTGTTCACTCAAATTACATGAATTTAAAGCATTTTGACTTATTTTATGCTTGAATTTAAAAATCATGATTATGTTATACATAATTAAGTTCAGTTCGTTTATGATTTATGTAACAAGTTAAATTTTCATTTTAAGTTCAGCTTTTCATTTTAAGTTCAGCTTGTTCATGAATCAAGTTTAAAAAATTAACTATCGAAACAAGTCTCAACTAATTTCAAATGGATTATATTGATTGTTAACCCAAGCCGAATGCATGGATAGATACATTTATTGATGTCACTACGTTTCCCATTCACGTCCTTTACTCTTTTCTGACTTAACATAGTGTAATTCGAGTGACTCATACTTCTACAGGAAATATGCATTTTAATGGGGCTAAATTATGTTAAAGATAATCACACTTTCATTGTGTTTTATTATGTTAAAATCATTTTTGTAAGAACAATTTAAGAAATTTCAAGTTATTTTAGTGAATGCTTATTTGAAGATGATCACCAAGGATTGACGCTTGAAAGACCATATAGGGAACATCACGTAAGCAAACATTGACGCAAGTTTAACATACTAGATGGAGAAGAAGACTCTCACGTCAGTCATATCCGTAGGTTTGGACTTCACGTGATCAAATCTATGGAAACGTGGCTTCCTTCCCTACCGGAATTATTCAACAATTATCAAAATATCTTCATTCCCAACCGGAATTGTCTTTAAGAACATTTCAAAATCCGGATTGCAATGACAAGAATGAAAAAAACAAAGTATTATTATTATTATTATTATTGATATACAATGCTTAGGCTAACAAGAATCTCTATTTTAAATTTAGGATAAACCACCACCACCAACCTCAATAAAATCTTACAATAAGAAATTCCTACAACCAAATTTAAGTTTGTTGATAGAAAAGGGTCAACAAAAAAAATTAACTCCAGTTAGCTACGTTTGACATGTGGAAAATACACGGGAATCTCACTTCTTTCATAAATATATACAAAAAAAGAAATGGAACGACTAAAACTTATATTAGACAACAGAAGTTAGACACAGTCAAATAAACTTGTGTTATCTTAATATCATGCAACACAAAAGAAAATAACATTCACACATTTATGACAGGGTTAAAGTATTTTTTATTCCTAAAATTCACTTATTTTATCTTTTAGTTTTAATAGTTTAAAATAAATCATTTTAGTTTCTATATTTATCTTTTTCAATCCTTTCTAGTTCTTATAGTTTAAAATTTATCTTTTTTATTTTATATACTTGTAGGTTTTAAATCCTTTATGTCTCTTATGTTAATTTTTGTTGTATTGTAATATTATCTATTTCGTATTGATTTGTAGAAGATATTAATTCAATTTTGTATGTCTAATATTAAATTTATTTTACTGGAACTAATTTAAATTAGGTCCCTTAATGGCTCGTGTCTTTTTTGTATTCTCACCTACGAGATTTATTGTTGAAACACCATTTTTTTATCTTACAAAAATTAAAGATCTTTATCATATTAATATTAAACAGACAATATTAAAAAAAATATCAATAGAGACTAAAATAATTAAAAAAGTTGCAAGTATATAAACTAAAAAATTTACTTTAAATTATAAGAACTAAAAATAATTAAATAAATAAGTATAAAAACTAAAAATATTTATTTAAAATTAAAAAGATTAAAAAATAAAGTAAATAAAATTATAAAGACTTGAAAAAAAGGTATTTTAAGCTTATAATAGTCTATTATTCAAAGATACAAGTTTAATGTACAACTGAACACTCCTAGAGTCCTAGTTCCTATACATCTAACAATATGGACTGCAATTACCTCACGGTTCACATACATACTTATACTCCAGTCCTTATGACATAACAATGGCTTCATTCGAATAGCTATCACTTACAAACAAAGACTCACATTCACATAGTCTACCACGGTCCAGTAAGTGTCCTTCTCAAGCATTGTATTTTAGTTACACGTGATCTGCATGCAGGGTCCAATTCCGGCTGAAATAAATGAAAAATAAAAAAAAGAGTTTAATCAGCTTTCCGGATTTGCTTATAAATACTAGGTAGATATAGAGAACATAAGATATAATACCTTATCTTTCTGCATTTCCATAATTTCTGCCTGTATGAAACCAAACGTAGTCAGAGACAGCCAAAACCTCAGTTAACAAATCACTAATGAGGATGTGGTGCACAATGACAACATACCTGTTTTCTTTGTAATTCTCTGTTTAATTCCTTAAGTTTTGCAACTTCGGCTTCTAGTTCGAAAGTGTAGGCCTGCCATTCAAGAAGAGACAAAAATTAGTACGTGTGCAATAAATCATTTTATAAGAAGGGCCATAAGAACGGCATCATATAACATTGGGGGTGGGGATGGGGGAGGGGATTATCTAATGTGCATGTATTTTACTTTCTCTCTTTGTTATGAATTTTACAGTTCATGAATAGTATTTCTAAGATTATAATCTAGTTGAATCTGAAGTATAACTTGAATGAAGAATGTTAATAAGTGAACGAATATTATCTAACTTAGTTGTTCTGAGGAATTGTGAATCCCCCTAAAAACAGAGTGAACCAAATAATTTTAGCAGGATGTACAGAGTAAATTAGAAGTGTGTCTCGCGAACATTGCTCTTGACAAGAAGGCATAAGACTAGTTACAACCCACAAGCAACAAACATTTTTTTTTCTCAGTAAAATCTTTACAATAAATGTAGCATTTTGTAAAAGTGAGAAAAAAATATTTTCAACTCAAACAATTTCTTTAATTATTTTTATTATTAGGAGTTACACTAAAAAGGAAAATGGGCTTATTTTTTTAAAACGAAACATACATGAATTTTATCAAATAATAAAATTATGATATAAAGTATATGTTCTTAACTCTACACAAAAATGCATCAAGAAAAATGTTTGTCTTAACACAAGTTTGGCACAACAAAAGTTGCCTCTTTTGGAATGTATTTTTAAGATAAAAAATACTATTAATATTAGTAATAAAAATAGTTATTCAAAATGTCATGTGTTGATATCTTTTATGTTAGAACAGTTGAACTAATGCATTTAATTATTAAGAGTTAGCTCGGATACAAATTTAAAAGATCTGAAAATTTTTAGTTGAAACTTTATATTTTTAGCAGAGAAGTTGTTGAAATTTTGTATACGAATATTCTACATGTAAGGCTGTTAACCTGCTTACGAGCCCGTGACCTGGCAGCTGATTCTCTGTTTTTTATCATTCTCCTCTGTCTCCTCTCGACCACTTTCTCTATGGCACTGCATTTCCTTCCCCTGTTGATTACATAATGAACTGGTGACGTTGAAGAGGTATCTCCATTACTCCTTGTAATTACATTCGGTGATAATTTACATGAGGGAGAAGCCCCAGTAGCTGTGACATTAGCATTGGGTAAACTAACCATTCCAACATTCATTGAATGGTCAACAACTCCAAGCAACCCTCCCCTTCTGCCAGGGCTAGCAAGTTGACCATTGTTCAACAAGTGCATAGGAGCAGCAAAAGCCACATTGGTTGGTTTTGGGAAAAGTGGTGGTGGCTGTTGTGCTTGTCTTTGAGAGTGGTTTGAGTTTAGTGATAAGGGAGGAGGATGTTTGGTGACTAAGCTATTGTTATTGTTATTTCCGTCCGCCACCCTCTCACCCAAATTCCCATTGCTTCTATTTGGTTGTTGAAAGCCAAGAAGTAGGCCAGTGCTAGTGTTTGGTCTATGAAAGTCACCAAACCATGATCCATTGTTGTTTGGTTTACCAATTTGTTGAGGCACATCCTCTCTAACAACCCCAGCTCTCACCAAAAACTCCTCCAAAGTCATTTCTCCCAATGTTGGTTGCCTTTGAGGCATGGATGAACCACCATCATTGCCACTCCCATCTTTGGCCCCACCACTATCTTTGATCAAGTCCCTCCAAACCTCATCTACTGTTTTCTGACTAAGAGTCCTTGGCAATGTCAATGAGCCTTGTCTTTGCAAGCCACCACTAATTGGGTTATGGTTATAACCTTCTCCTGCACCAGCTGAAAATCCCAAGGCTTGAGTCTCCTCGGCTGTCCAAATGTTCTTCAAGAGTTCATCCATGTTCATGGACCCAAAATCCTTCCCAATCCCACCCATGGTGCTTTGAAACTCATCAAATGTGAGGGAGTACACTGAGGGTTGTCTCATCAGAGTTACATTTGTTGGTGTCTTCCCCTGCATGGCATCCCAAGTGGGGTCATCTCCGTAATTTCTGAAGTTCATCTTTTACCCCACTTTCCAATACTTGAAGCAGACGTAAGAGCTTACTTAAGCAAACTTTGTCTTACGTAGCAATCATGCCTAAGTAGATCATGTGCTATTTTCAGTCAGTGCGCTTTGGACTGGTTCCCTTGTATTCAGATCTAACCATACAAAATATCGGAACAAAAAAAAAAGCATTTCATTAATCAAGTTAAAATAGCATATAATTATTAATTAACTGGTTAAAACTTCAAATCACTACCCCCACAAGGCTAAGAAAGAAAATTTTCAGGTAGAAGTAGAACGTTGTTACAACAACATTATTTGACGGATCAGTAACAAAACAGTTCGAAAACAATTTCATGTAAACTCGCAAAAATCCAAAGTCTCTGCGAATGGCAAAACTGAAACCTACCATGACTAATTTATGGAGACAAGTCAGATCTAAACCTCAGTTGTCTGTTATTTTGGTGTTTTGTACTAGGAGAAAAATAAATACTATACTACTTTGGTATGTTAGATAAATTAACCTCTGAGCTAGTAACCTAAAACCTGATGATGTAGATGGAAGTTAAATTTATACACGCGCGTTTGTAACTGAAAAAGTTAACTAATTTCTCCGAGATACCAACACCCTTTTACGAGTTTAACATAATCCAACTTGCTTTTTTTGGCGAAGTCACTAAAATCGAAAAATCTTTCAGAAGCGTCACCATCTCCAACCTGATATTCTTTTTATCTTAAAAAATAATTGTCACTATTACACAAATATCGCATCCAATTATTGAAACCCCCCTGTTTCACGCACCACTCGCATCTAGAAATAGCAATTCGACCCCTCAGGGCAGAGCTCGGTGGCGATCGGAAAAACTCACGAGGCGAGAGAATTGTTGGTCGAGGAGAAATAGGAAGAAAAATAATCCCACATCGATTAAAATTGTCGGCGCAAAGGAGCGAAATATAAAAAGAGCGGCAGTAATAGTAAAGGGAAAGGAAATGAAAAATAATAATCATGGGAAGGGTTCAGATATGGATATGTAGAGGAAAACAATGGCGGTGAGAATGAAAGGGGGAATAAAATTACCTTGGGTTAGTGTTTTTGTTTGGGCCTATTCTCAAATTGAGTTCATCAAGGTTGGACTTGGGAGTGTCGTGTCGCAGCGATCTTGAGATTGGGGAGTGTGGTGGAGTCGACAAGTGTCTTGTGTTGTGCAGCCTCGACACGGGTCGGGATTTAAGGAGACTCTTGTTCACTGGCCATGGTATTATTGGAGTTTTCTATCCATTAAAATATTTCTGAAAAATAAAACGCAAACATAGTGATCTCAAAACGTGGACCAATCGTTAGTAAGGTGAATCATTGATGTGACGTGTACCCAATGGCAGCTCGAAATGTGGGAGGATCTACAGCATTTGATGCTGCTTTCCGACAACATTTTACATTTGTGATTATCATGCCTTTGGATTTTTTTCTCCTCCTATTTTCTGTCTCATTTTTTGTTTTTATTTTCGTTGCTGATTTTTACATTATCTTTTCCTGTTTTGTATATGAAGGTTTTTGGAAACGGTTTGTTTATGCTGCCTCGCAGCAAGGACGATGTGAACAACTGAATCTATTCGTTTTGATTTGTCAACACATGTTGTTTATATAACTTCACCACCTAATTTAGTTATCAGTCAAGTCACTATATTAATGAGAATATTGTCTAAAATGCATGACTTTTAAAATATCAAAAATCATTAAGAATAAGTTTAACAAATAGTACATTCGTACCCCCCACTAATTAAGTTTTGGATTAAAGGGGATCAAGGCTCTTACTAGCTCCCTAATGCATTTGTCCTTCCTTATAACTATCTTGAGATATCACCCTAATGCATTTGCCCTTCCTTATAACTATCTTGAGATATCATGTATATATCTAAGTCAACTCAATTGGTTAAACTACATTAGAAATATGTGAGTATTATGTGAATATGTTCATTTATTTTCTTCAATTTCTTTCTATTTATTATTATTATTATTATTATTATTATTATTATTATTATATTTTTAAAATTAAAATAAAAAATTGTCTTAAAGTAATTATTAACTTTTAGTTTTGTTTGAAATCTTGTACCATTAATAGAATTTTAATAGAATATATAAGAGAAAAGCAATAATTATTTTATGAGTTATTTTTGTAAGGTTGCATTAGATATAATTTTACTTTCTTAAAATAATATCATAACTACTCTAAATTTATTAAAATAATATTATTCACTATTTATACATGTATTAAATTCAATAGTGTTTGATGTAAAGTGTGTATTAGACAAAAATCTAAATCTCGCTTATCATAGATCATTTTAAAATGGTCACTCATTACTTATTCTCATACTAAATTCAATAATGTTAGGTGTTAATTATCATTTATCCATATATCAAGTCTAATAGTGATAGAAATGAGAAGATACATTAGGAAAAACTCAAGTCTGACACTAAGTAGAGACAAGACCAACATATAATTATAAGTAGAAGATAACATTTACCTTAAAAAGTCAATTTTGTAGAGATTAGTTAAACTCAATAACCATTTTAAGATAATATCAAAGTTTATCCTAACAATTATTTATTGTCAGTGTTTATTAGACTACTCACTATTAGATAATTATCAAATTAATACAAATGTACAATTCATAAATTTTATGCTTGAGATATTCTGTTTTTGGTATAAAGAGGTATGTTGGAAGTCTTACCTCAATTAATAATAAAACCTTAATAGAATATATAAGTGGAGAGTTATTCTTATTTTATAAATCAATTTTGTAAAGTTGATAATTAGATTTAATCTCACTTTTAAAAGAAAAAAAAAACTTCATAACTTATAATGTATAAAGTCTTGTGTTTTATGTCTTTTCAAGCATCAAAATGAAAAGGGTGTTAAATTTTTTCTTCTCTTTTTTTTCTTCTTTTTTTCATAAACCAAATAATAATTTAAATGTTATTTTATGAAATAATTTTTTATCATTAATTCATTTAATTGATATCGCGCAATAGCTTAGTTGTGAAACTATAAATCCCTACTATTAAGAGTGGTGATTAGGGATGGCAACGAGACGGGGCGGGTACGGGTTTCATGATACCCGTCCCCGTCCCCACGACTCAAACCCATACCTTTCGGGTATGTAAATTTTGTCCCATCCCCGTCCCCGTCGGGTATCGGGTATACCTGTACTCGTACCCGTACCTGTAAAAAAATATTTTTTTTTAAAAAAATAATTTTTAAAAAAAAAATATTTTTAACTTATCTTTATGTCATATTATAATGATAATTGGGTTGTTTGTCTATCTCATATTTTAATCAAGAGACTTGTTAATAATTAAACAACTACAAATATTTCACATCATAATAAATAACCACACATAATTAAAATCTTACAAATTAAACAACCACAAATGTTGAGTAATGTCACAAATAAACATCCACAATGTTGAGTTGAAATAACAAAATAAACTGAAATTTCTCAAATAAAAATTAAAATTCATCTTGCAAGTGAAAAATGTTGAGTAATGTCATTAAGCTTCAGTCCACCTATCATAAGACAATTTATAAAAAATTAGAATCGAGTTATGAATGAAAATTTTAAAAATTAGAATCGAAAAATTAGATTGGAGTAATAAAATTAAAATCCACTTACAACATCTATTAATTTTGCACATGTTCAGTAATTCCACTTGCATGCAATCCACCTGCATACAAAAAAGATAAACTTTAGATGTGATAAATGAAATTGAAAATTTGTAATATTAAAATATAATATACCTTCATCATCAGATTCACTTTCACTGATTAAAGTAATTTTTTCTTTAGTGGCTTTAGCACCTACAAACATCAAATATAGAATATTAATTAGAAATTTAGAATTGATACAAAATTACTAATTGACCATTAATGCTAATTTATTTTTTATTAATTTACCTAGATAGTCTGAGTTCCAAGCCAACTTTTAGTACACATCAAAGCTTCTACGGTAGTATGATTAAGTCGACTACGATTAGGACTTACTATTTGACCGCCGGCACTAAAAGCAGATTCAGAAGCTAAAGTAGTGATTGGAATGGCTAAAACATCCCTTGCAATTGCTTGAAGTATTGAATACTTCAACCCATTTGTTTTCCACCATGATAAGATATCAAAATCCGATGTAATAGGTAAATTATCTTCCTCCAAGTAATAATCCAACTCTGTTTTCATAGATGAAGTTCTAGCTTTTTTCTTTTTTGCCATGAACTTTACAAAATCACTCATGCCACTATCACCAACATTTCCCTCCTCAAATGATGAAAACCCAGAAGAAGACCCATCATTCTTCTTTGCTTGATATTCAGAAACCAAATCATAACACAATTGACGAATTCTACTAATTTCCTAATCACAATCAATGTCATACAATTTATCAAAATAATATTCAAGCAAATCCATTTTGTACCTTGGATCTAAAACAGAAGCTACTCCCATGATATCATGAATGGAACTCCAATAACTTTCAAATTTCTTTAACATTTGTTCTGCCATATTGTGAATGATTTGATTAGGAGACTTTACCCATTCATCTATTACAAGTTTGATCTCACAAATCTTTGGGAAAAAAATGTTGGCAGTTGGATATTTGGATCCAGAAATTATTTCTGTAATATCATTAAACATTCTCAATCTCCCACAAACATCTTTTGCAAACTCCCATTGTGATTCAGTTGGCAAACAAGTGTATTGAGATTCACGCTGCTTTAATCGAAAAAACACATCCTTATAACACAAAGCAATATCAAGCATCTTAAAAGTGGAATTCCATCTTGTTGGACAATCTAAAGTTAATTTTTTGTTGAAAGGAATTCGCAACTGTTTAGTTGTTTCTTCAAATTTTTCTACCCTCTTAGGTGTTGCTGTCCAATATGCTACACTTCCCCGAATTTTTTCCACGCCTTCTTTTACAACTCCCTGTAGACCCCTAAAATTGTCCGGGTCGGAAATAAGACTCGAAGACTCTCAAAGATCAAAGGAAAGTCAGCCAGAAGGACTCCCAGAAGACCATAGGATGACTATCTGTAGGTTTAGAGGTCTTAGAGTAGCCAAAAATAAGAAAGTGGGAGGTTTGGAGCTCAATACGGCCTCCTTGGAGTTCAGTACGGCCGTACTGCACATTTTGTACTACAATACGGCCGTACTGAAACCAATACGGCCGTATTGAAGTTTCTGTATTTCAATACGGCCGTACTGAATTCAATACGGCCGTATTGAAGTACAAAAACTCAATACGGGCCGTATTGATCCCAGGGGCCGTACTGCGCCTCATCCCTATAAATAGGACGTCATTTGGACGTCATTTGACACTTTTTCACACAGTTTTGACTCTCTCCTTGAGTATTCTGGGGTTTTTGAGCAGTGTTCTGCCCTAGAAATCGCTCTGAGAGTCAATCCGACGAAGTTCTTGACTCACGAGCCATTTGCTTGAGTCTCGAACTTAGTCGAAGGGAAATCTTTTGGATTTCCATAGTAAAAATTATTTTTTAGGAAGGAGCGAGCGAGCTTGTAGAGGGAGGGAGCGCCAAAAAGCCTCCTAAACTTCATTGATATATAAAAAGCACGCTTCAAGAGGTTTCTTCTCTAAAAATCCCTTCTTTTACCGCTTTCTGATTGTTGCATATTTAAATTCTTCATCATGTAGATATTTAATATATAATCGCTTATAATAAATAGGGGTAATTTAGTAATTTTACGCTATTATTTAATAAATAATCCGTCATAGGGAACCCGAAAGGGGCGTTGTGGGGTGCTAACACCTTCCTCACACGTAACCGACTCCCTTACCCGACTCTGGTTGTAATGGCCAAAGTTGATTTGTGAAATCAATTGCCTTATCCCTTTTTCCAATGTTTTGAGTAAAACATTG
The DNA here is from genome assembly GCF_000230855.2 of Cajanus cajan. Classification (NCBI taxonomy): domain Eukaryota; kingdom Viridiplantae; phylum Streptophyta; class Magnoliopsida; order Fabales; family Fabaceae; genus Cajanus; species Cajanus cajan. The sequence goes on from NC_138519.1 coordinate 66,892,966, forward strand.
GTGGCGACTTCAAGAACCCTACTTTGCGAAAACCACTAATCTATGGAGGGTCCCGCTTGGGATTAACATGGATTAGTGAATCATTTAATAAAATTGTTAGTTCGACAAGGTCTCAGTTTGAGAATAAGTCGTTCTAGCAATCCACCACTTTTCAAAAACTTTAAAAAGAGTCATGACCATCGTCGCGAATGCCAAGGTCCGTTTCGGCGGGTGGCGACAGATGGCGACTCCACTGGGGAAGCCTCGAGAGTCAGTCCCATTTAGTGATGGATTATTTTTAAAATAATAGTTTAAAATTACTTCATTACCCCTCACTTGTATGATAACATGTTTATCTATTTGGCTTTAATAATTGTTGTATGTTTAAATTCTCGCAATTGTTTGAAATAAAAACTGCACACAAACCTTTGCACACAACAGTTCCCTCTATACCCGGGGGCATGAGTGGAAAGCCATAGGGAGTGGATGTTAGTACGGCCGGTTGTCGAATGGGTCTATAGGTGCCCGTAGACCGTTGTCGGAAAACATCACTCAAGGTGATAACCATGAACTCGAGTCCGACAGTGCGTTGGAACTTTCCATCGACTTACGACGAGAGGAATTGGGTCCCTATAATGGGGGCACCTTGGGGGCCTCAGACCAGTGAGAACAGTTAGAACCTCCTTGAATATGCACTTTTCTGCAGGATACCCCTACCTCGTGATTCGCTCGTGACTGTTCGTGGATGAGTGAATTGTTTGTGCATTGTTTATGTGACATTGTTTGAGCATACATTGCATTCTTTAAACATACAACATTCCTTTTTAAAATAAGAATAAATAGGAATAAGAATCTTCCATTACATGGTGTTAACATCTACCTTCATCACATTCATATAGGTAGTTTCCCTTTTCACCCAAAAAAATACAAAAAACAAAATACCCAAAAAAAAGAAAAAAAAGGGTTATTTATCCAAACCAAGCAATATCATGCATCATTTTAGGAATATCCCGAAAACATGATAATGCTTAGTTAAATAAACACTATGCATGCATATTCAACAACACCATCTCATATCATGCATTTTATTGTAGATTATGGAGGGATCTAGGGGAATACAAGGGCAATTGAAGAAAGTGGACTTCTTATTGTACCGTGCCGAGAGTTTGGATCACCTCTGTTCCTTGATGCCGCGAGAGGCTCGTTTGGAGTTCGAAAAATCTTATGGACGAGTCCTCGACTTGATGAAGATTTGTGTGGATCCAACTTTTCTGAGAGCATTGGTCCATTTTTGGAGTCTCGATCTGCATTGTTTCGAGTTCCCTCAGTTTGACTTAGTTCCTACTCTCGAGGAGTACGAGCTCATGCTTCGATGGCCCAAATCAGCCGGGGTCTATATCTTTCATGGCAATCATGTGGCCGTGGAGAGGGTCGCAACTCAAGTCAAAATGCCATCACGTTTATCTGCATTAGTGGGGAACGGCAGTATCAAGGGTTGGAAGCTCGCAATGATTGAAGACCACCTCTCTTCCTTGGCTGGTGAGGGAGATTGGTTAGCTTTCAACAAGACTTTAGCGTTAGCCGTATTTGGGACGATCTTATTCCCCTTTCACGCTAACACAGTGGACCATGCTGCTATGGACGCCTTCTTCGCTTGGGACGTACACATGAAGAGTCCCGTGCCTACCATTCTTGCCGACACCTTGCTTTCTGTCAACCTATCTCAACAGAAGCAAGGGAAGACTATCCGATGCTGCACCTCCTTGTTGTATGTGTGGGGCATCACACACTTCTATGCCTCTAGTCACATGGGGACCTTGCCCGATCCGTTGAGGAGTTTTTCGAAGATCCCCGTACGCCGCCGATATGCTTCCGAGTGGAAGGAAGAGATGGAACAGTGGAGTATTGAGCACTTCACGTGGGTTTGTCCTTGGTTCCGTCCAAGTAATGTATTGACAAGATGCGGCAGTTATCCAAGCATACCATTGATGGGCCTCAGAGGTTGCATAGCCTACTCACCTAGATTGGTTATGAGACAACTAATGAGGACTCAAATTATTCCTACTAAAGAGGAGCTTGGAGGGTTGTGTTTCTCCTTTGATTCCGAGCATCAGAGGGATATGCACGCTGTCATTAGAGCGTGGGAGAAACCAATCTATGAGGGAGATCGAGAGCTTGGAAAGCCTCGGGTATCCGCCTCCACCGACTACGAGATATGGAGGAGCGAGAGGGGGGTGTCTCAACCATCCACCTCTTGCGCAACCGCAACCACAAGGAGGTTAATGCAAGAACAAGTCGACGCCTTGACCAAGAAGCTGGAAATTATGGGAGCTCAAATGAGAGTTCTTGAAGAGAAAAATGAAGAATCCAGTTTCGTCATCGATGGTCTACAAAGGCATTGCAAGAAGAAAGACCACGAGATAGAGCGGCTCAAGGATGAGTGTGCTAACCTCAATGAGGAGGCTACTCGGGCATCCAAAATGCCAAAGGTTGAACCGAGTAGTCAACTCCTAGAAGTCAACACAAAGATAGCACACCTTGAAGCCGAGCATGCAAGGCTGGCACAGTTGATCAAGGACATGCAAGACGATCTGCTCTTGACTCGATCCGACGCACAACAATGGCGGGAAGTTGCTCAACAACAAACCGCAAGCCTTTTCGATTTTCGCAAAAAGGAAAGAGAGGGACTAGCACAGATGGCTAGACTCCGGGAGGAGAAGGATCGAGCCGAAGACGAACTTAATGAACTGCAGGCCATGATCAACTACCATAATCAAAAGGCGAAGGACGCTCAAAAGATCAGTGATGATATGAGCCAAGCAGTCCATACGCAAGTCGAAGCAATGGCCCGCCATGTAGAGGAAGCCGAAGATGAATGGAGAAGAAAAATGAACCCGCCTGTGGGTTTTTATCGGTTTTTCTCATATTGTAAAAAATTGCTTCAAAGCAGTGTATGATAAGTTGTACACTTTCTATGATCAATGAAATCAAGTTTTTGATTTATGAAATCTCTCAATTGCCTTTGCATTTCATAGTCATTCATTTGCATACATCTCTCCAAGTAATTTAATAATAAACATTAATAAAAAGAAAGAATTAATCGATGCGTATAATCAAAGAGTGGATCGCACGCCATTTGTTATCAAATGCAAACCAACAACTGCGCCAAGCGAGCACACGACAACTTCGTTGTTGGTAATCAAGACGAACAAAGGGGAAGGTCCGACACCGTTAAGGATCATCGCTCCAAGGCCTTTTCCCTACGAATCAAATAAGGCTGTGCCATGGATATACGACATCCATTTTTCTGCCGACAGCGATTTCTCTAACATCGCTGGACTTGGGGGCATGACTAGGAGTGGCAGGATCTACACTCCCAATGATCTTCATGATAAAAGCTCCCAAGAATAAAGGAAAGGAAAATAAAGAATCCGAGGAGGAAAATCTAGAGACCGCCTTCCAAGCATTGGAAAGTGCCAATGTTGAAACGTTTCCCCGAGAAATGAAGACGGTAGCCTACATGCTCACCAAGAACGGATACTTGCCGGGACAAGGACTTGGCAAAGATTCCCAAGGAATTCCCGAGCTACCTATTATCAAGGATAATCCGGGGAAACAAGGGTTAGGATACAACCCTAATAAAGATCAAAGGACGAAGAGGAACCAAGATCCTTCTCGACGTTCTTTAAGCCAGATCTTTAGGAAGGCCGGTTCACAAGCGTCAAGGCCGGTCGTCGTCATCAAGTGCTTTTCTCCTTCTGATAGGGATGTATAGACCTGATGACTATTAGAGATCACTCCTCGGGGACAGCCCGACCCCCGAACCTCGATAGGGCACATGTTTCCATTATGATTATAATAAAATCATTCTTTATTATTTCTTACTGCTTCTCTTCTTGCTTATAATAAAATTCTAGACCACATTATTTTAACCCTGTTTGAATAAGCATGAATGAGGTTAAGATTGTCATCTTAACAATAAACCCGCATCATTTTTATGTGGAAGTGTGTGTGACAACTTGGAGCACCTTCCCTTGGCCTCGACAAGTGCCATCATGGATAAAAAGAAATCCTTTAAAATAAAAGAAGCTCGGCAGGAAACCCAAAAAGGGGGCTGCGCAAAAATAAGAGCAAAAGACCCGCTAGGAATCTCACGAAAGGGTGACCTAGGCAAAAGTTAGGGTTGCAAAAATGAACAAAAACAAAAGTCCGCTAAAACGCCACAAAAGGGTGTTTTAGGCAAAAATAAGGACAATCAAAAAGCAAAAGAAATCCATGATGGTACCATGAGCCGAATTCAAAAAGAAAGGCTCAAGGGAAGCTATCCAAGTTGTCAAAATCACAACGTCAATAAACAAGATTTTATTAACTTCATAAGTGCTTAAACAAACAAGCCTAAACACATAAGCCTACCTTGGCCAGCCATTCTTACAAAAACCATTTTTCAAAATAATAATAATCCCCTCTAAAACACAAACTTTCGAACAAAAAATATACCTTTCCCTTCTTTTCTCTCTTGTCCCAAACGATTTTAGAATAATCTAGTGGAAACATGGAGATATAGTGGTCAATAGGAGGGTTGACACATCTTCTAAAGGAAGGGAAGAATCACTGGGTTGATGGCACCAAATCTCGATATAACATGCATCATTCCTCAGTTATAGAAGTCGGCAGCGCACAGTCCGTCTTGAGGAATGGCAGAATCCAAACAAAAAACGCATCGGTTAATTCTTTTGAAAGATAAATCAAATAGAATTAGGTGCATCATACATCACATACATGCATACAGATGATAGGTGTACTGGAAGATCACTTATTCTCTGTTTATCTAAAAAAAAAAAAAAAAAAATCAAATCAAATCAAACTTCAGAAACAACAAATGCGCCCGTATCATGTTCAATACACCCGTACTAAAAATAGGGTTATGAACAAATTTTCAACTCAATACGGGCGTAATGAAATGGATATGGCCGTATTGGCCACAAAGAAATTTTCAAAGACCTCTTCATGAGGCAATTGCATAAAATAGAAAAATAGGAAAAATTGCTTGTGTATGGCAACGGTCAACAGAAAAAGCCGCAAATCGACAGAAAAAGCAATCAAATACAGAGAAAGCCAAAAAATGACAAAAAAGGCAAAAATACAGAAAAAGTCAAAAAAACGACAAAAAAAGGCGAAAATTCAGAAAATCAATCACATCATACAGAATAATTGAGCCTGGAGAGGCTTGCCGAAACAATACTCATACAGAATAATTGAGCCTGGAGAGGCTTGCCGAAACAATACTCATACAGAATAACTGAGCCTGGAGAGGCTTGCCGAAACAATACTCATACAGAATAACTGAGCCTGGAGAGGCTTGCCAAAATAATACTCTCACAGAATAATTGAGCCTGGAGAGGCTTGCTGAAATAATACTCCCACAGAATAATTAAGCCTGGAGAGGCTTGCCGAAATAATACTCTCCAAAAGACGTTTCAGCTCGCATTCTCGGGCTGAACAAAAAACCAATTCATCGTACAGAATAATTGAGCCTGGAGAGGCTTGCCGAAACAATACTCCCACAGAATAACTGAGCCTGGAGAGGCTCGCCGAAATAATACTCAACAAATTGTACAGAATAATTGAGCCTGGAGAGGCTCGCCGAAATAATACTCCCCAGAGATATCTCAGCTTCCACTCACGGGCCAAATTCCCCAGTGAAAGCTATCAAACCAAGATCAGCAAGATTCCCCAAGGAGGGTTTGATCGTCTAAACAGAATATCCGAGTCGAAAGGACTATGACCTCCTCAGTGGAGGATAGCTTTCCAACTCAAGCGATGAGTGAAGCTAAGCCTGAAGAGGCTTTCTAAATAATACTCTGGGATATATAAACTTTAAATCCCCACTCGCCTACTCAGAGGCACCCCTTCAAGAAAAATCACAAAAGACAAATAATCATTCCCCAAGTGGAATCCGGCTCTCAGCCAAACATCAAGCGTCAAGATGATCTGCCTAACAGAAGAGGCTAATCACAACAAAACGACAGAATCCCCTAGTGGATAACAGCCTACGCAGAGGCAATAAAACCAGAAAATCAAAAAGAGTCACCCGAATAAGGATAACCGGGGTACTCCACCAACGTCGAAAGGACGTCAGCCAAATCATAAGGCACCGCTCATCTCAGAAAGAGCATCTTCGTGTCTACAACCCAAGGAAACAGAAATTCCTCAATGGGCACCAACTACGCAATGGAAAGTTGGGACACAAGAACCTATGAGTAACTGCACATCCCCTAGACGGATCCCTGCGTTATCCAGCCCTCAGTGGCACAAAAATCAAAAACAATCGTCGAAGCAGCATCGTGGACTGTGGAGACAAAATCATCACAAATCCCTGGAGAGGGAAAACTCACGCTACCCCGAGGTTGTCAAGAACACGGAGGTATGCAACTACCACGAGGTTGTCAAGAACACGTTGGTATAGCCTGGAGAGGCGGTACTCGGCTACCCCGAGGTTGTCAAGAACACGGAGGTATGCAACTACCACGAGGTTGTCAAGAACACGTTGGTATAGCCTGGAGAGGCGGTACTCGGCTACCCCGAGGTTGTCAAGAACACGGAGGTATGCAACTACCACGAGGTTGTCAAGAACACGTTGGTATAGCCTGGAGAGGCGGTACTCGGCTACCCCGAGGTTGTCAAGAACACGGAGGTATGCAACTACCACGAGGTTGTCAAGAACACGTTGGTATAGCCTGGAGAGGCGGTACTCAGCTACCCCGAGGTTGTCAAGAACACGGAGGTATGCATGAGCCTGGAGAGGCGACGACTAATACTCACCCTGGAGAGGGCAAACTCAACCTGGAGAGGCTACTCAACAATTTTCCCACCTGAAGATACTACAAGTCGGAAGAATGGCTTATTCCCCGGACAATTGGGTCAACTCCTTTACTTATCAAACGGTACACCAAAAGGCCGTTTGACTAAGTAAAGGGGGGGCAGCTGTAGACCCCTAAAATTGTCCGGGTCGGAAATAAGACTCGAAGACTCTCAAAGATCAAAGGAAAGTCAGCTATAAGGACTCCCAGAAGACCATAGGATGACTATCTGTAGGTTTAGAGGTCTTAGAGTAGCCAAAAATAAGAAAGTGGGAGGTTTGGAGCTCAATACGGCCTCCTTGGAGTTCAGTACGACCGTACTGCACATTTTTTACTACAATACGGCCGTATTGAAGTTTCTGTATTTCAATACGGCCGTACTGAATTCAATACGGCCGTATTGAAGTACAAAAACTCAATACGGGCCGTATTGATCCCAGGGGACGTACTGCGCCTCATCCCTATAAATAGGACGTCATTTGGACGTCATTTGACACTTTTTCACACAGTTTTGACTCTCTCCTTGAGTATTCTGGGGTTTTTGAGCAGTGTTCTGCCCTAGAAATCGCTCTGAGAGTCAATCCGACGAAGTTCTTGAGTCACGAGCCATTTGCTTGAGTCTCGAACTTAGTCGAAGGGAAATCTTTTGGATTTCCATAGTAAAAATTATTTTTTAGGAAGGAGCGAGCGAGCTTGTAGAGGGAGGGAGCGCCAAAAAGCCTCCTAAACTTCATTGATATATAAAAAGCACGCTTCAAGAGGTTTCTTCTCTAAAAATCCCTTCTTTTACCGCTTTCTGATTGTTGCATATTTAAATTCTTCATCATGTAGATATTTAATATATAATCGCTTATAATAAATAGGGGTAATTTAGTAATTTTACGCTATTATTTAATAAATAATCCGTCATAGGGAACCCGAAAGGGGCGTTGTGGGGTGCTAACACCTTCCTCACACGTAACCGACTCCCTTACCCGACTCTGGTTGTAATGGCCAAAGTTGATTTGTGAAATCAATTGCCTTATCCCTTTTTCCAATGTTTTGAGTAAAACATTGGTGGCGACTCCAAGAACCCTACTTTGCGAAAACCACTAATCTATGGAGGGTCCCGCTTGGGATTAACATGGATTAGTGAATCATTTAATAAAATTGTTAGTTCGACAAGGTCTCAGTTTGAGAATAAGTCGTTCTAGCAATCCACCACTTTTCAAAAACTTTAAAAAGAGTCATGACCATCGTCGCGAATGCCAAGGTCCGTTTCGGCGGGTGGCGACACTCCCAACCCTTCTTTCACAATCAAATTGAGGATATGTGCAGAGAAACGCATATGAAGCAAAGATCCATTATGAATTAGTCTATCTAACTGCAACTTATCCTTAATTTTCTCAACCATGCTATCATTTGTGCTACAATTGTCCAAAGTAATAGTGGATAATTTTGTATCAATATTCTAATCCAACAAACAATCAATCAATACATTGCAAAGTCTATCAGCTGTGTGAGGTGCAGGAACATAAATGAACCTATATATATAATCATATTATCATATAAAAAGATAAAAAAAATGCAAAACCAATTAGTAAAAAAAGCTATAAATTAAAGAAACTTTGTACCTCAAAATGATGCTCTGTAAGGTCCAATTGCCATCAATATAGTGAGCTGTGATAGCCATATACCCTTTTTCTTGGTTGCTTGCAGTCCACATATCTGATGTAATTGTCACTCTTCCTTCATTTGTATCTATCAACTTCATGACAACTTGTTTTTCATCTGCATAGGTATCGAGTATCTCTTTCTTCATTGTATTTCTTGAAGGAAGTTGAAATAATGGTTGAATTGCTGCTACAAATCGTATAAACCCAATATGGTCCACTATTGAAAGTGGATATTCGTGCAATATAATCATCAATGCAAGCTCCCTCCTTGCATTTTCTTCATTATAACTACCACATGCCAATTCCTTTTCCCCACGTCCTAAAACCTTAGAAAAAAGCATTGTTTGTCCCCCCTTCCCACTTGTAGAAGCCTTCTTTAAAACACATATATCTAAATGGTGGTGCAAGTGCTTTGTTCCATTCCTCGCTTCTCCTCCAAGCAATTTGTTACAATAGTTACATTTAGCTTTGTCCTTTCCATCAATTCTAATCTTTTCAAAGTGTTGCCACACAACACTTTTTAGCCTCCTATTCTCTGTTTGTGTTGTTGACTCTACTTGATCAGATGCTTCTGAAGGTGCTTGTATTAGTTCATTCATCAATGCTTGACCAGTACTAGTAGAACCTTGACATGGAATTGGTTGTTGTAAAGATTGTGGGGTTGGTTCTTGTGAAGGTTGATCTTCATTGTTCATTTTCTCTACAAGCATGCAAGTTCACACAAAAAATGGTTAAAATACCAAAAGCAAATATAAAATACGAAAAGGCCCATTTAGTCTGTGATAATATTACATATACAATTTAGTTAGTGATAATATTACATATACAATGAGATAACTGATTCAGACAAGATAACAGGATGTGTGAAACTTGGTAATTCATTCAATTAGTCTCCACTCCAGTAACATAGCATTTGCATTTAACTAAACCCCATTTTAAACTTGGTTGAAATGAATTACATTCATATAGTCTAGTGATCTGTTGGTGCACCGTAGCTTATTAGTTATTGGCTTATTCCCGTAGGATAATTTTCTCATACACCGTAGGAATATTTTAAAAATAAATATATATATTCCATGAGCGTGTGAGCATATATATATACATTCATATAGTCTAGTGATGCTATTTTTGAACCTGTTGTTTTCACTTGGAAAAACCAGTTTTTGCAGGTTATAAACTGATTTTGATTGGGTTATATTCATATTAAAAACCAGTTTTAAATTCAAAACTGGTTCTAAACTGGTTTACTTCCAACCTAAATCAGTTCAAAGCTTGATCTGAACTGGTTCACCAAAAAGAAAACCTCTTCGGCAAAAGTAAAACTGGTTTGGTTTCAAACTGAACTATTTTACCAGCTTATTTTGGTTTGCTTTTCTATGCTAGTCCATGCCTGCCCTGGTAGAGTTATTAACAGCTATCAGGAAATGTTGTTAACATCTATTGTGTTTACCTTTTAGCATCTTATGATGGCTGATTTATTTGATGCTATGCTATTTTTTATCACATGTTTTGAATAGAAACTAGATCATAGAGATGAGAGAGCAAGTGAGACAAAGAGGGGGCCTCTGAACTTAGAGAGGGAGAATGAGGGGAATCTGATTTGAGAATGCAAGCGAGGGTGGTGAAATCAATTTTGATGAACAAATTAGTAGTCCATCACATGTTTAGCAATCTGAGAACTTTGCCTTGAGACAAAGGAAACAGAACTCTCCTAACTATGAAGCTAAATCTGATACAAGACATCGAGAACCATTGCTTAACAAGAACAAACTTGAGCACACACACAAGTGATGCCAACTACCAGAAAACAGAGTTAATAAAGGATCAAGAGGCAAAGAAAAAGAAAAACGAGTTAATTTTACAAATCATATTGAATTTAAGAACAGACAACATTATGTACGTAATTTATGACAACAACATAGAAATCTCATTGTGGCACCTGAGTTGTGATTCCCAGATCAGCCAGGTAATGGTATAAAACGCGGGGAAAACACAAGAGGGAAGCATTGGGATTGATCAAGTAAAATATCCACTTGTAAGCTTTAATTTCAAATTTCCAATCAACATAATTACTAGAGTGTTGAGATTTATGCAAATGTAGAAAAGGAATTAAACGATCCAAAAGTGAATTAAATAAGATAAGCAAATGGAGTAGTCTAAAGTCTAACCCTGGAATGAAGTTGCAGATGGAAGGTGATGCTGATCTGATGGGAGGAGTGGTGGAGGCTCACCAAATTTGAGTATATAGGCTAGTTGATAAACAGGACGCAGTTGGGGAATGAGTTGAGCATCCAAGTAGGCGTCGCAGGAGAAACACCAGACGGAGAGATCACTATTTGAGGAAGTGAGTGGAGAAATGAGTATGAAATACGAAGCAAGCAAATGGTAAAGAAAAGGCATGTGATGTGATGAGAGTGAATACCTAAAAGGCTAAAACTGAGGGCAACACTATGATTCGCGTTGGTGTGGTGAAAGTGGTGGAGCATGTGCTTGTTCACAAAACGGCTGCACAGAACCTGCTTACAGGAAAGGCACAACCAGTTTTTGGTGGGGTGTTGGCACGTGTTGCAGTGAGTGTCAGGGGTCGGAATGTGACTCAGATCATCGGATAATGCGCCCAGGTGGTCGCAGGAAGTTCTAGCAGCCACCCATCCCGATTCAGACCCATCTTCTTCACTTAAACCTAAACCTTCCTAATCCATAAACATTTATTCAGTCATATAATCAAACAAACATTTATTGAACCATATAACCAAACTTTTAAAGGTTTCTTCAAAAGCAGCCCTACGAGCTTTTCTCCACATATTCCCAATCTGATGCAAAGCCGTCAGAGGAGTAAGTAGAAAGCTCACAAGAAGGCTGAATTTCTTGATTTTTCGCTGCGAGGGAAGGAAGAAAGAAGATTGAGAGAGAGAGAGACGTACCAGTCGTGGTGAGGGAGCCGCTCGGAGGGAGAAAGTAGACACTAGAGTGGCTGGTGCGGTGGCTCCATAGCTGATGCGGTGGCTCGGAGGGAGAAAGAAGAGTGCTTGGTCGGAGGCTGGAGTGTGAATGAGATTTGAAATTGAAACCCTAAGTTTTTGCTTGCTCTTGCTCAGCGTGGCCTAGAACAATATTTGAAATGTTATTTTTTTTAAAAATAATTATACGGGGACGGGTATTTAATCGGGGATGAGGATGGGGACGGGGACGGGGACGGGGACAGGGCGGGTAAGTATATACCCGTCCCCGTACCCGTACCCGATTTCTTTTATCGGGTTTTACCCGTACCCGTACCCGTACCCGGTCAAAGCGGGTATTCCCCGTCAAAGTCGGGACGGGTTCGGGTATTACCCACAGATACGGGTTTATTTGCCATCCCTAGTGGTGATTAAGTAAAGATCTCCCTTTAAGAGACAATTGATATATACTAACAAAGTTTAGCATAATTGGCCATTTGTCCGTCCGTGAAAATTTTCATGATCTGAATCTTTAAAAAAAATCTCCAATTATCAACTCGAAGATATATATAAATTTTTATTTCCAGATTATAGTTCAATTTTTCTAAGACTATATGTTATTGATTTTTATTTTTGTGTAATTACAACCACTTATAAGCATTTTCGTTTAGCTTTAATGTGATTCAAATATTATTAAAAGAATTTGATATTTTAAATAGTACTTTTTTTCATAAACAATCTTGTTACTCGATCCTTAGATTAAAAATTAAATTATTTATATTAAGAATTCTTAATTTAATATAAATGATGAGTTATTGAATAGGGTAATTTAAGCAAGAGTAATTCTTAGAGTAAGTAAAGTAACTCAAATAGTTTTCAAATTAACATTATTATATATAACTCATGTTTATTCAATAACTCATTATTTATATTAAATTTCAATAATCCAATTATTAAATTAAAAGTTTTTAATGAATGGATCAAGTCTGTAAATTTTTACAAAATTTAAAAATTATTTGATACTTCATTACATTAATCTAAATTGATGTATCGTCATAAAACATATTATATGTTAACTTAAATCTATATAACGAAGTATCATATAGTTTTTAAATTTTGTAAAAGTTTATAGATTTAATTAATTCATTAAGAATTTTTAATTTAACGGTTGAATTATTAAAATTTAATATATGTTATGGGTTATTGAGTGAAATAACTAAACCAATATTATTTCTAGAGTAAGTGGGTCATTTCCCTACACACATATAGGAGGCATATTCTGTGAGAATGAGAACTATCACTCTCAAATATCATATTAAAAATAAAAGGTCATAATTAAAACACTCATAAAAAATCATAGTCTCACACTTATCAAATTAATATTGCAAATTTCTCATATTCACTCACTCTTCCACCCCATCATCACTGCCACAACCATCACCATTGTCATTGTAGTCACTGCTATCATCACCACCACTACCACTTTTGCCATCGGTGACTCAACAATGGTGGTGACTATGCTTCTAATGATATAAGTAATAATGATAATGATAGAGATAACTATAATGATAGTAGTAGTTAATAACTTTTTTTTTGTAATTTTTTAATCTATGTCGCTTATTTCAATTTAAGAGTTGAGATTCAGCACATAATAATGACATTCTCATAATATATGCACCACACACACACACACACATATATAGAGAGAGAGAGAAAGAGAGAGATCCACTTACTCAAAGAATAAATCTTGGTAGACTTACTCTACTCAATAAATCATGTTCTACATCAAATTTCATCGATTCAATCGTTGAATTAAAAGTTCTTAATACATAGCTAAAGTATACAAAATTTAAAAATATGAAAACCATATGATACTTCGTTTCATTAATTTAAATTAATGAATTATCATAAAAATATTTTATACATTGATTTGAATCTATATAACAAAATACCATATATTTTTAATTTTTTTAAAAATTTATAAACCTAATATATTCATTAAGAACTATTAATTCAACGTTTTGATTGTTGAAATTTAATGTAAAATGAGTTATTTAATGAAGTAAGTTTGCTAAGACTTGCTCTTGAAGTAAGTGGATCTATACACACACACACACACACACACACACACACACACACACACACACATATATATATATATATATATATATATTGAGAGAGAGAGAGAGAGAGTGGATTCACTTACTCTAAGAGTAAGTTCACTTACATTTACTTCACTCAATAACTCATTTTCTATATCAAATTTCCGTTGAATTATAAATTCTTTAGGCATAGATCAAGTTTGTAAATTTTTTTAAAAAATAAAATTATTTGATATTTTATTTCATCAATTCAAATCAATGTATAAAATGTTTATATGATTATCTGTCAATTTGAATTAATAAAATGAAGTATCAAATAGTTTTCAAAATTTTTAAAAATTTGCAAACTTGTTGATCTATGTATTGAAAGGTTTTAATTTAATAGTTAAATTGTTAAAATTTAATATAAAATGTGAGTTATTGAGTGGAATAAGTGTAGGTAGACTTACTTTGGAGTAAGTTTGCTTAGACTTACTCCATCAATAACTCAAATTTTGAATTAAAAATTTGAAAACTATTTGATATTTTGTTTCATTAATTCAAATTGATAGATAATTATAAAAATATTTTATATGTTGATTTGAATTAATAAAATAGAGTATCAAATAATTTGCAAATTTTTAAAAAACTTACACACTTGTTTTATGCATTAAGAACCTTTAATTCAACAATTGGATGGTTAAAATTTGATGTAAAATTTAAGTTATTAAATAAAATAAATCTAAATAAACTTACTCATAAAATAAGTAAATCTCTCATCTATCTCTCTCTCTATATATAACCTTGAAGTGATCTGATTCGATGATAGAGACTTAAATTTTACAAAATTTGTTTATTTGATCTAATCAAACTTAATGATCATAATTATATATAATATAAAATTAAATTGTTCACAATAATCGTATTTATTATCATTATTGGTTGAACTTAATTTTTTATAATCATATTTCCGATACGAAATGTTTATATTTTGATTGATTATTATTTTTCGTTTGAAAATTTACCTGACAACCTTTATAATTTAGTAGATTCTTCTTTTTCAATTATATTTTTCCATTCGTAATAAGTGAACTAATTTAAAGAACCTAATTGTATTTAATGATTAATTAAATTATTCACATTAATATTATTTATTAGATAATTTTGATAATTATTTTTAATTTTAATAGTTATGACATTTATTATACGATATTTAAATTATGTGGAAATGTTAAATATTATATTACTCTTTATGCTCAATTATATTTTACATTAGTTTGTTTAGAATATATTTCATGAACAATAATAGTTAAATCTAATGATTCAATAATATATTGTTTTTATTAATAGTTATATCTTCATATAAATTAATAAATAAATTGTTATATATCAATATATTTTATTATTTAATTTAATTATTAAAATATATAAAGAAAACTTGAACAATCATAGAAACTTTAACTTTTCAATAGTCATTATTAATATTTAATTAAAATTAATAGACTTAATAACATTTAATGAAAATTTAAATTTCTCACATTAATGTTATTTATTACACAAGTTTGATAATTAAATACGTGTCGATAATTTGATAATCAAATAGTTCACGAACAAAATAGTATGTTACTTCCTCCTATTATCAAAACATTATCAAATATTATATTATTATTCTATAGTAATGCATGCGTATAATTTCTATTGAAAAAACATTGAATATTATATTATTATTTATGCTCATTTTTAAATTTAGTTTTTTAAGATATATTTCACGAACAATAATAATTAAGAACAGTAATTTTATATATTTATAATTAAATTTAAAATAATTGGTACTATTTTTTATTTAATAACTATATAAGGATATAAATTAATAGATTATTATTATTATTGTTATGTTTCAATATATTTTTAATTTAAGTATTAAAATATATTTCATGAACGCTACTAATTAATATTAGCAATTTTATAAATATATATGTAGTTAAACTTAAAATGATTTTATATTTATGTTAAAAGACTTAAACTAATGTTTGTTTCATGGATACTTGAATTTTATCAGTCAAAAATTAGATCTAATCAAATTTAATTAAACTTATCTTACACTATTGTAAGTAATTTCATGTTGACATTATAAAAGTAGAGCTTGAAGGGACTGCGAAGAATTAGTGATAAGTAATTTTTAGAATAAAGTTATACTTGTAGTCTAAAGACCCATTAAAACACTTGACTGTAACAAAGTTTGTTATAATAGAAATTGTACTGTCTCGGTGAAAGTCTGATTCGACCCTGATACGAGGGTAGACTTGGTCAGAATCTAACCTTGCCTCGCCGCTTGGTTGAGCTCGGCCATATTCTGACCTTGCCCTGCCATGTGGGAGGGAACTCAACAAAAGCCCGATCTGACCCTTTCACGAGGGTGGACACGATTAGAGTCCGACCTTGCCTCGTCGCTCGGATGGGCTCAGCAAAGGCCTGACCTGGCTCCATCGCTAAGGTTGGCCAGATTCCGATCTTACCTCGCCACATTAGGGAGCGTGACGAAAGCCCGACCTTACCTCTTCGTATGGGGGGATTCAGTTAGGGTTCAAGCTAACCTTCCTACGTAAGCATTGATTCGATATCAGAGATAAAATCATATCTTTAATGATAAAATATTTCCATGTATAAAAACCGTTACAAAAATCCTCACGTTCACGGGGCCCATAAGGCCCATGGACGAGATAGTATAAGAGAAAAAACCCTAGAGCTGAAAGCGCAGATTATACTTTTGAATGCTCTGGCTCGGAGGCTTGATCTAGGAAAAAATCCTAGTCCACCCTTTGGCCAGAACATTTTGGCGCCCACCGTGGGGCTACGATGGAAATTTTCCTACGCCCCAAGTAATACAAAAAAACCTACACTTTACTATGGCGAGAGACGGCACATCCAACAACGACTCACAACACCCTACCATGGAGGAGATGATGGCATTGATCAATGGCTTGAGAGAGGAGAATGCACGATCCAGGGAAAGGGAGGAGGCTATTCAACGAGAAAACGAGGAGATCAGAAGACGAGCTAATGAGATGCAGGCTATGATAGCGGCCAATACCATAACGGCGGAGGAGGATGTCATGATGGAAGTCCCTAGGTGTAACGACCTGCCACGGTCTCTACACTTAGTGGAATCGCACTACAACTAGTTAACTAAGAATATTAAACTGGATAACACATACATACAGGCATAAATATAAAGATCAAAATAATTAAGTTTCTGTATATAAAATATAGCACCATATATGTACAGTCATCTCAAAATATTCCTTAGTGCTGGTCAAGCACAGACAAAAAAATGTTACCCAGAATGGTAACTCAAAACACGAGACTCAGCTCCTCGTCTCGCAGCGATCACCTCTACTCCAAGCTATCCCTGACCTGCTCCCATACCAAGTATGATCATCGCAGTCCCACCACATGAAAACAGAAGGGTAAGCTAGAGTTTAAAAATCAATCATACAAGTACAGAATAAAACCTATACTACACATACATTCTAATCAAGTCCCTAAGGAACCTTTCACCCCAATCAATCATCCATTCATCAAACATGAAGTCAAATACCATACAAATCATCACCATGACAATCATGCAACTCATGACAGATATCCATGCATATCAATCATCTAATGCGTCGTCACGCATACACCTAGGAGATCTCCATAATAATAGAGCTGTATAAGTGACATTCCATCCTATCGAAACCACCCCAACCGTTTTCACGCCCAATGCGCCCGCTCGGTCACAGCTAAACAGGATATAATCCTCACTCGGGTTTACTCGGATGATGTCACTTATACACTTGGAAGTCCAGATCTACCGTCAGGTATAGCACAGCTGGGTACGGGCTTACCACGACCTTGGCATGCATTAACCAAGTCAATTGTGGAGTTCGCCCACCGACTATCTGCAAGGATCCACGCACCTTCCCGAGTACTTGGTTAAGGGAATAACCCTCGACCTCATACCCCGCTCCAACACTAGCTAAGGATTTAGAGGAGACTCACCCAACCCAGTGGCCTATCTGAGCACCACTCTCCCAAATCCAGTGGCCTCCCAGAGCACCACTCTCATATATCAGTGGCCTATCCAAGCACCACTCTCAAGAGACTCTATGTGAGCTCTTCCAGTTCGAAAATATTTTTCCTCTCCTCAAGTCCTAGGCTAGACTCATGCCATAAGGCATCACATGCAATCATGCATCATACATCATATATGGTCTGCCCACCATAATGATCAACAATCATACACATGTCATAAGACATCACATGCAATAATGCATCATACATCATATATCATACATACATGATCTAAAACTTTGACTTTAAACATGCATAAGCATCAATTTAAATCAATATGTTTATAAATATAATCACGCACAGCGCAGTCAGCTCGCGCTTGGCCTAACACCAACCCAAGAGCTCTAAGCTCTTCCACGCCTGGCGCGCTCAACCTGCGCCTGGCCTAATCCCAATCGGAGTTTCAAAACACTCATCCAAACCAACACATCCAGCCACATGCAAACACAAAACACAATGCATAGGCTCCTTACAACTCAAAATAAATTTAAATCTCATATGCATCCAACCTATGCATCCAAATCATCAAAATCCTCCTTTTTCTCAAAATCTAAAAAATAAGCTTTTCTTCAATCCATCTATGGATTCTCAACATTTATATATCAATTAAGTTTCTAAAACTCACATTCTAGCTTCCCTTACCTGAAGATTGGCTTAGATAGCCAAAAATTGAACAAAAGTAGAATTTTCCTTCGAGGCTCAACTCGGAACTTCAATCCTCCCAAAACAAGCTTTCTAATCTGAATTTCAAGAAAAGACAGAAGGAGTTATTGATCTAGAGGAGAAAAGGAGTTAAACAGAGAAATTTGGGAGAGAAAGGAGCTCACTGACCCAGAGACCTTCTCTCTAAAACTTCTCTCTAAAAACTCAAGTTCTCCTAAAGGCCCCTAACCCCTATTTATAGATTTTTTGGACTGCCCAGAACGGCCTGTACCGAATCAAAACGGCCCGTTCCGAACTCCCAATTCATGCACAAAACCCACACCCAGAACGGCCCGTTCTGAAATCAGAATGGCCCGTTCCGGGACTCATCCGAAACGGCCCGTTCTCCCTCCGGAACGGCCCGTTCCAGAATTTGGAACAGCCCGTTCCAGAACCGTTCCCAACCTAAAAATTTAGGCTAATTTAATAGCTTGGAACGACCCGTTCTAGGCTACTAAATCAGCTAAAAAATATATTTTTTTTAACTATGTTACACTAGGGATTTCAGACCTTTCTCGGAAGCTATAGAGGTCGAGACCATCCCGAGGGACCATCGGGTCCCCCAGGTGGAACCTTTTGACAGAACCCAGGATCCTAGCCAACACTTGACGGATTTCCGAGCTCAAATGCTGATCTGTGGAGGGAGTATGGAAATCCAATGCAAGATGTTCATGGGCACGCTCAAAAAGGCGGTCCTTGATTGGTTTAGCGGTCTTCCTGACCGATCGATCACCGACTTCAACGTTTTTAGTCGGCTTTTCATGGCCTAGTTTGCAGCCAACAAAAAGAAACCGCCGATCACGTCAGACTTGTTTGATCTCAAACAACAACGTGAGGAGTCGTTGAAGGACTTCTTGCAAAGGTTTAATGAGGTTGCTTTAAGGATAACATCCTTGGATGAAAGGATGGCGGTCATCACCTTCCAGAAGAGACTAAGATCTGGTGCGTTCGACATCGCGCTGGAGAGAGCGAATTGCCAAAAGATGTTAGAGGTAAGAGCTTTCGCCCTAAGTCATATAAAGATGGAGGAAGGAAAAATCAATAAAAGGGCGGCAGAAAGCCGAGAAGCAGGGGTCAGCAATAAGGAAGACTATAAGCATCTCTGGGAATGCTCGGATTGGAGTAAGCGACGTGATCGCTACAATGTGAAGGAAGGTAATTGCAGACAGGCGGACTATGGTGGTCGGATAAGAGGTGAGTGGGTACGGAGCAATGAGGAAGAAAAGTTTACCCCAGTCAGTATTCCTAGGAGAGAGATACTTCATGATGTCAATAGTGCATCACTATTTGAGTTTCCGGTGGCGATGGAGCGTCAATTGGGTCCCTTCAAGACCGATTGGTGTGAGTTTCACAGGACTCATGGGCATACTACTAAAAATTGCTTCGTCCTAGGGAGACAGATTGAGCGTCTGATCAAGGAAGGATGACTGAAAAAGTTTGTTGCGAGAAGACAAGAGGAAAGTTTGTCGGAAAGGCGACGTAGGCATTCAGAGGATGGCGCAAGCAGGGATAAATGTAAAGAAAGGTCCCTCCCCCAAGGACCTTCCAGCAAAGGCATCGGAAGTCCATCAGCAGGCTATTCATGGGGACTTCAATACGGTAGCAGGAGAATTTGCGAGAGGAGGCGTCACCTCAGATGCTCGGAAAAGGTACACACGCTCCGTTCTGTCCATATTGGAATTTCGCCGACCTCCCCAACCCACAATCTCCTTCTCAGATTCTGACTATGAAGGAGTAGCTCCCCATGAGGATGATCCTATTGTCATCACGACGGTTGTGATGGGCTATAATGTGAAGCACGTTCTGGTCGACCAGGGGAGCTCGATCGATATCCTTTTTTGGGAAGCCTTCGTGAGAATGAAGATCCCCAACGACCGACTTGTACCTTACGTGAGAACCCTGGTAGGTTTTGCAGGACACCAGGTTATGGCTAGGGGATATGCCGATCTAGAGACGACCTTTGGTTAGGGCTCACATATGAAAACGGTGATCATTTGGTATTTAGTAGTGAATGCTCAATCGTCTTATAACATACTCATCGGAAGGCCTACGTTGAACAAACTGGGGGCGGTAGTGTCAACATCGCATTTGAAAGTGAAGTATCCATTGCCGAATGGAGACGTTGGAGTCCTCAAAGTAGATCAACAGGTCGCTCGAAAGTGTTATGAGGATAGTTTGAAGGCCCGAAGGTGATTGTATGCCACACTAGCGGAAAAGCACGTCCATTCCATCGAATTGGATCCTAGGATGGGTCAGTTTGATCACCGACCTGCCCCTGCGAAGGATGTCAAAGAGGTGGCAATGATGGAAGGAAAGAATATGAAAATTAGTACTTCTTTAACCCCTGAAGACGAAGAAAGGTTGGTCAAGGTTTTAAGAGAAAATGTGTCAGTGTTTGCATGGCATTCCAAGGACATGCCAGGCATTGATCCCGATTTCCTGTGCCACAAACTAGCTATAGACCCAAATGCAAAAGCAGTGATCCAAAAAAGGAGAAAGTTTGGAGAAGAGAAATGAAGGGCCATCGTAGAAGAAACAAAGAAGTTGGTGATGGCAGGACATGTCCGTGAGATCCAATACCCGACCTGGTCGGCAAACATGGTGATAGTGCGCAGGAGTAATGGGAAATGGAGAATGTGTACGGACTTCACTGATCTGAATAAGGCCTGCTTGAAGGACTCATACCCGTTGCCCAACATAGATTGCTTGATGGATGGTGCGTCAGGGTATCAATTGCCGAGTTTCATGGATGCTTATTCGGGGTACAACCAGATCTGAATGCACTCAACAAATGAAGACAAGACCACTTTCATAGCAGATCAGGCCAATTTTTGCAACAAGGTTATGCCAATCGGTTTAAAGAACGTGGGAGCGACTTATCAACAATTGATGGACAAGGTCCTAGTGAATCAGCTAGGTAGGAATGTAGAAGCTTATGTGGACGACATGGTGGTGAAGTCGATGAGCGTAGATCGACATTTTGATGATTTGCAGGAATTATTCGACACTATCGGTAAATATCAACTCATGTTGAATCCCGAAAAGTGCTCTTTCGGGGTCCAAGTAGGAAAGTTCCTTGGTTTCCTACTGACTCATCAAGGCATCGAAGCAAACCCTGACAAGTGCTCGATGATCATCAACATGAGGAGTCCATCTACAGTAAAGGAGGTTCAACAACTTGCTGGAAGAATGACTTCTTTGTCGCTTTTTCTTTCAAAGGCAGCTGATAAGGCGTTACCACTTTTTCAATGCCTAAAGAAGAACGATCGTTTCACTTGGACGACCGAGTGTGAGGAAGCTTTCATGGAACTCAAGAAGTCACTCTCATCGTTGCCGATTCTGACGAAACCACGACCGAACATCCCTTTGTTGGTCTACATATCGGCATCCGACCGAGCAGTCAGTGCAGTTCTGGTACAAGAACAAGAAAGTTCCCAAGTTCCTATTTACTTCGTGAGTAGGGTCTTGCAGGGGGCAGAAATTTGATATCAAAAGATTGAGAAGTTGGCTCTGGCGATACTAGTTACTGCATGCAAGTTGAGGCATTATTTCCAGAGTTATGAGGTGATCGTTCGAACTGACCACCCAATCCGACAAATCCTATAGAAGCCCGATCTAGCAGGAAGAATGATGAAGTGGTCGGTTGAGCTGTCAGAGTTCTCCGTAAAGTACGAACCAAGAGGGGCAATCAAAGCCCAAGCTTTGGCTGATTTTGTGACGGAATTGACTTCGCCTGTTGAAGAAGGTAGTGTTGGGGAAACTCAATGGATTTTATCAGTGGATGGTGCTTCGAATCTCGGAAGAAGTGGAGCGGGAATCACCTTGGAGGGTCTAGGGGGCATATTACTGGAATAGTCATTACGTTTCGAATTTTGGGCAAGCAATAATCAAGCGGAATACGAGGCGTTGTTGGCAAGGATGGTTTTGGCAAAGGAGATGGGGGCGACGAGTTTGTCATCTTAGAGTGACTCTCAGTTGATTACGGGACAAGTGGCCGGAACTTTCCAAGCAAGGGACCCTCAATTGGCCAAATACCTGGAAAAAGTTAAGCTCCTATCGAAAAAATTTTGAGAGTTTGCACTTAATAACGTACTGCGAGAACAAAATTTGCGGGCCGATCTGCTCTCTAAGTTAGAGAGTACTAAGAAGCCAGGGGCTACTCAGTCGATTATCCAAGAAACGTTAGCTCAACCGAGTATTAATTAGCCACAGGGGAACGTTCTTTTTGTCCAAGAAGAGCTCGACTCTTGGATGGGACCGTATATCGTATACCTAACACGGGAACAGTTGCCTAAGGACAAGAGGGAAGCATCGTTGATAGAAAAGGAGGCGGCTAGATTTTTGGTTATCTCTAAAAGGTTGTATCAACGAGGTTTTAGCACTCCTCTTCTGAGATGTTTGACTGCATCTCAAGCGTAGAGGGTGATGGACAAAGTTCATGGCGGCATGTGCAGAAGCCATATCGGAGGCCGATCTCATGTGTATAAGGTTACCAGAGCAGGGTACATCTGGCCGACCCTAAGAAACGATTGTGTCAATTGGGTCCGAAAATGCGATGAATGCCAAAGACACGTGATTCAACAGCATTCGCCAGCTGAAAGACTACACTCACTCATATCTCCCTAGCCATTCAATAAGTGGGGTATTGACATTTTAGGCCCCTTTCTGATGGTAGTGCGCCAATTAAAGTTCTTGATCGTGGCGGTGGATTATTTTAGCAAGTGGATAGAAGCTGAACCAGTAGCAACCATCTCGACAAAAAAAGTGAGAACCTTTTTGTGGAAAAACATCGTATGTCGATATGGTGTCCCACATGTGTTAGTATCGGACAACGGAACGCAATTCACGAGTGAAAAGGTTCAGAATTTCTATAAAGAGGTCGGTATCCGGATGATGTTCACGTCTGTAGAGCATCCGCAATCCAACGGGTAGGCAGAGTCGGCAAACAAGGTGATCCTCTCGGGAGTTAAGAAGCGGGTTAAGGATTCAGGCCTGTCATGGGTGGAAGAACTCCCCAAAGTATTATGGTCGTATCACACGACTATCCACTCATCCACCCAAGACACACCATTTAACTTAGTGTATGGGACAGACGCTATGATACCAGTTGAAATCAAAGAACCGTCCACGCGCGCAACATGCTTCTCTGAGGAGGAGTCCAACCAAGGAAGACGAGTTAATCTAGACCTGATTGCTGAAACAAGAGAGAGCTTGCATAAATCAGGTAGCTGCGCAGCGACAAGCGGCATTTAAATATAACTCAAAGGTCGTCCCATGAAGTTTCATTGAAGGAGACCTCGTCTTAAAGCGTGCTCATTTGACCTAAATTAGGAATAAGTTGTCTCCTAAATGGGTCAGCCCTTACCGCATTGACGAAGTAATCGATAAAGGATCTTACCGCTTGAAGACGCTTGATGGTGGAAAGATACCGAGGACCTGGAATGCAACAAATTTACGTTTCTATTATAGTTGATAAGTTGTTTTGTATTACGTGCACTCTTTTCCTAACTCAGCATTTTTTATCCCTATAAAAATGTGAAAGGGTTTTTTGTTGAGAAGAATTTTAACAAGGCACAAGTTAGCAATAAAAGTGGGCGAGTATAAATAACTCGAAGACAAACTCGTGATTGATCGGTAAAAAATAGACTGGGCGAGTATAAATAACTCGAAGACAAACTCGTTATTGATCGATAAAAATATGACTGAGCGAGTATAAATAACTCGAAGACAAACTCATGATTGATCGGTAAAAATCTGACTGGGCGAGTATAAATAACTCGAAGACAAACTCGTGATTGATCGGTAAAAAACTGACTGGGCGAGTATAAATAACTCGAAGACAAACTCGTGATTGATCGGTAAAAATCTGATTGGGCGAGTATAAATAACTCGAAGACAAACTCGTGATTGATTAGTAAAAATCTGAGTGGGCGAGTATAAATAAATCAAAGACAAACTCTTGATTGATCGGTAAAAATTCGACTGGGCGAGTATAAATAACTCGAAGACAAACTCGTGATTGATCGGTAAAAAACCGACTGGGCGAGTATAAATAACTTGAAGACAAACTCGTGATTGATTGGTAAAAATCTGACAGGGCGAGTATAAATAACTCGAAGAGAAACTCGTGATTGATCGGTAAAAATCTGACTGGGCGAGTATAAATAACTCGAAAACAACTCATGACCGATCGGTAAAAGGACGATGCATTTCCGTCCATAAAAAATAGCTTTTCAACTTCAAATTATTTCAGTTATGGGGTCGGAATTTACACGACCGTATTGTTCAGAACTTGATATCGAAGCTTGGACGATGTACTCCCGTCCAAAAACACATCGTTAAATTATAACTATTTTCTTATTTTCATAAGATTGGCATTTGGATGATGAGTCATTCCGTTCACAAGCTAAGTTTTTAACTCATTATTTTTAAACCTATCTTGTGATCAGAATTCGAGCGATGTGTTATATTCGACTCAACAACAGAGTTTCTAACTTAGAATATACCTTTCATTAGATATCGGATCGGAATTTTAACGAAGTGATTATCAATTATAAATCCAAGTTTTAGACTTGGTATTTTCCTCATGTTTCTTGGTGATCGGAATTTGGGCGATGAGAATCCCTTTTTAACTTAGACTTATTTCTCTTCATTCGTGATGAAGTCGGAATTTTGGCGATATGAACCCCTTTTTTTAATTCTCTATGAAATCAGAATTTGGACGACATAAATTTCATTTTTTAACTTAGATTTATTTTCTCCGTTATCATGGTCGTAATTTGGGCGACCACATGAATCCCTATTTTAGCTTAGATTTATTTTCTCCATTATCATGGTCGGAATTTAGGCGACCACATGAATCCCTATTTTAGCTTAGATTTATTTTCTCCGTTATCATGGTCAGAATTTGGGCGACCACATGAATCCCTATTTTTAACTTAGAATTGTTTGTCTCGTTTATGATCGAGATCGGCATTTGGGCGATACCATTGTTCAAAAAACTTCTAAACTTGGATTATTTTTAATCCTCCAAGGAGGTCAGATTTTGGTCGATCCCATTGTTCAAAAAACTTCCAAACTCAGATTATTTTTTATCCTCCAAGGAGGTCGGATGTTGGGCGACCCCTTTGTTTAAAAATACAGTTCTAACCTACAATTATTTTCTCATTTTCATGAAGTCGGCATTTGAACGATTACTTGGTTCGAGGCGTTAACTTAGAATTATTTGTTATCATTTTTAATGGGTTTGGTCGGCATTGGCATGAGGTATCTTCGTTCAAAAATGAGATTCTAATTTAGCCTAACTCTTCATGATGTCAAACGAAAGGCACCCACTTCATAAAAGGTTTGAACAAAATGATGATAGTCTTAGAAAAGAAGAAAAAACAACACAACATAAAATCCAAAACATAAAGACAAGTACAAATTTGGATAATCAAGCTAATCGTCCTTAGGAAGATCCACCAACTCACCGTTCATAATTTCTTTAAAATATCCGACGTCCCCAATGTCAAGATCCACATGCAAAAACTTTATTTGAGTCGTCGCCACGTCAAAGCCCTCCACAAACTTCTTCATGGCCTCCACCTTTGTAGCATGCAATTCACTCTACAACTTCCCAACTTTGGTTTTTAGCATGGACACATCACCTTCAAAGATTTGAGCAGCATCCGCACTCTTATCATGGGAAAGTCGAGTCTCAATTAGTTTCGCCTCCGTCCTCCCCTTTTCGGCGACCCAAGTCTCTCTCTTTTCGTCAAAAAGTCCGACGGCTCTCAAGGAGTTTGTCCCTCTCGGAGGTCACCCATTTCAGGTCAGCTTTCACCTTGTTCAAATCTCCTTCTAAGGTGTTGATTTTCTTCCCCTAAAGCTTGAGGTCCCTAGCCATTCCACGGATTTTGTCTTCATTGATTAAAGAAAGAGCAGAGAGGCGATTGGTCAAAGACTCAACTCCCTTGGCAATGGAAAAGGCACTCATCTTTTCCAAATCATCCTTATCGCCGACAAGCAGGTCGATCATCACGGATGTGGGTGGAACGATTGAATTTTTCATCCTAGAAAGATAAGGCCTTGCCACGATCAGTGCCACGGCCCACGGGGTCCCAATTCTCCCCAAGGCACATACTTAAAGTCCTTTCTACAGATTACACTTTCGCATCGCCTTTATCCCCCTCGGTGGCTACGAGCGTTTCTAAATTCACCACCGAAATAGGTTTATCAGTTTCTCGGTGACGCTTGTGAGACGGCTTGCCCATGCTTTTAACCAGGGGCGTCGGCCTATCAGTCTCGCCGACCTTCTCAGTGGCCGATTCCTCTATCCCGGCGACCTTGGAGGCCTTTTGCTGCTTCCACAACTTCATCAGTTCGCAATTACTCATGCTAGCCATCCTATCTGCAAAACACGTTAGCAAAGTTATGATGAGAAGTAGGGTTAAAGAGAGGAAGGCTTCAACATTTAGACAGTATAACACCTATATATATTTTCAATTCTTGAGGCCTATTCTCTAGATCTAGAAGTTTGGCGGTGTTGAAAAGGTTTTAAGATCTTCAAGTTTTTTACATCCTCTCGGTGTTTCTCGGAGAGTGACTCGAAATCTAGCCCGCCAAAGGATATCGTTTTCTTGTTCCAAAAAAGAGGATATCTTGCAAACACATCCTCGTGTCCAGGTAGGCATCGAAGGCGCAAAAAATATTTTTTGAAGTCCTTGTAGGACGATTGAAATAGAGACAACAACCCCCGACCTGACACCCCATTCACGGATATCCAACTACTGTGTTTAGTAGTATGAGCTTCAAAAAAGTAGAAAAATTTGTTCGTGGTCAGGGTTATTCCGAGCCCAAGGCATAAGATTTCAAAGCCCCTAACAAAGGCCCAACTATTTGGGTGAAACTGGGTTGGGGCCACGTTTAAAGACCGAAGCACTCCTTTCTCACACTCGGTGAGGGGCCACCTAACTTTAAGTTTAGAGATAAGAGTAGCATAGCAAAAAGTAAAACACTCGGAGGACGAGCTCACACACACGGGCTCTTTATCTACTCAAGGTTCACAAACAAAGACGTCCTCAGTACCTCGGGACACTACGTGTTCACTATTGAAACTTTCCATCATGGCCCAAGAGTTTATAGAAGACTCACATTTTAATACATCATCTTTCACCCATTCATAAATTTCTCTATAATTTACGAATGCCATGGATTCAAAGGACCCAACCCTCTCAAACAATCAAAAACTTAGACAAACAACAACTACCAAGCACAATAAAATAGGTGGTCATACATAAGAGCTCACAAACACCTCTTCCCTACTCAAAAATGCCATAGGACCATCGTAAACCACCGTGAGAAAACGCAGAAAAAGGAGAAAACTCGCTGGGGAAGAAGCATTGAAAAGGTTGGAAAAGTAAAATGGTGAAAACACTCACTTTTCTAAAAAATCCAAGTATTTATAGACTTGAAGGGGTGCGCGTGGGAAGGGGTGTAATGGAAATGCGCGTGAAATGCCACGCCCCCTGATCCCAAGGGCCCCACACGCTCACGTTACACAAACCATGTGACATGTGGCAATGTAATAATGCACTCCCTGCGAAAATGGCACAACAATAAATGCATGTCCCCTCCGTTGTAAGGTGAAGCAACAAGCTTTGGAAGGCTTTACGTCTTCAGCATATCAAGTGTCAAGACCAAGCCAAGTGTATCATCTCGGTCGGCATCCTACCCGACCCATTGGTTAGGAATCGCTCTGACTCCATGGTTAGCTAAGCCCTCTCGCCTTATAGGCTCAGGGTTGGAAGGCAAGTGTACCGTCTGGGTCGGCATCCGACCCGAACCATTGATTAGGAATCTCTCCGACCCCTTGGTTAGCTAAGCCCTCTCGCCTTATAGGCTCAAGGCTAGAAGGCAAGTGTACCGTCTCGGCGAAAGCCTGATCGACCCCGATACGAGGGTAGACTTGGTTAGAATCCGACCTTGCCTCGCCGCTTGGTTGAGCTCGGCCATATTCCGACCTTGCCCCTCCATGTGGGAGGGAACTCGGCAAAAGCCCGATCTGACCCCTCCACGAAGGTGGACACGATTAGAGTCTGACCTTGCCTCGTCGCTCGGATGGGCTCGGCAAAGGCCCGACTTGGCTCAATCGCTAAGGTCGGCCAGATTCCGATCTTACCTCGCCACATTAGGAAGCGTGACGAAAGCCCGACCTTACCTCTTCATATGGGGGGGGATTCGGTTAGAGTTCAAGCTAACCTTCCTACGTAAGCACTGATTCGGTATCAGAGATAAAATCATATCTTTAATGATAAAATATTTCCATGTATAAAAACTGTTACAAAAATCCTCGCGTTCACGAGGCCTATAAGGCCCATGGATGAGATAGTATAAGAGAAAAAACCTTAGAGCTGAAAGAGCAGATTACACTTTTAAATGCTCTGGCTCGGAAGCTTGATCTAGGAAAAAATCCTAGTCTACCCTTTGGCCGGAACAGAAATTCTCCGTATTAAAGGAATCGAACGTATCTTTTTTGTTGAAAAGTCAAGTAATGTATTGTTTTTTAATCTTTATCCTCTTTTAAATGTTCTCTTAAAAAGAACTTTTTTTATATTGACGCTTTACTTAAAAAGTTTATTTGTGGAAATATTTTCTAAGTATATAATATATTCCTTCTGAATTTATATATAAATAAAAAAATAATTAATTTTACATAAATTAAAAAAATAATTAAATGTATTTAATTTTCACGATTTTATATAAAATATATATTTTCTCTATTCTCTATTATAAGCAAAAAATACACACATTTTTTATTCTTAAATATAAATAAATTTAATTAATTTTATCTCATTTAATGATATTTTTTTAAAATATTTCTCTTTTAATGTATGATATTTTAGTTTTTATCACTTCTTTAAGTTTTTATAACAAGGACAATTTAAGAAAAATATTATGAAATTAGTAAAATTTAATATAAATAATTAACTTTTTTAATAAACGTAAAATTAGTTTTTTTTTTATACTTATAATAGAGAAGAGAGAGTACTACATTTACTTATATATACTTACTTATAAGGAATGCTCTCATTTATTGTGTTAAAGATATTTTTGAATTAAGAGCATTAAATAAAGTTGACTTAGTTGAAATTTGTTTATATTTGATGTAAAAAAAAGTTAAGTACTTTTTTGCTTATATATAAGTGTTAATGTTTTCAAAATGATACCAATTATTGAACAAGTTGAAACACTTATTTAAGGTTTAATAGTTCAATCATGGTTGAATCGTGATCAAATTGACATTAATAAAATAATAATAATAATTATTATTATTATAATAATTATTATTATTATCATCATCATCATTATTATTATCATTATCATCAATATAAAAATAATATTAAATAAATATAATATCATAATTTAATAACACTAAAAATAAAAACAAAATGTTATTTATAAATTTTCAACATTTAATGTGATATAATATTTAAGTTCTAAACAAAATATAATATAATATTTAAGTATAAATTTTAATAAAATATAACAATATCCATTAATAATAATAACAAATTTACAATATTTAGAATAAAGAGTATCAAATTAATATAATATAAATTTTAAAAAATAAAGATATTAAAAATTTTAAAATTAACATAAATGATTAAATTATATTTATAAGACAAGTATTAAAAGTAAGTTATTCAAATTTTATAATTTTTAAATATGTATTTTTATTAAAAATATTTTAAATTAAATTTTAAATAACTATTTTTAATTAAACTAGTATGATAGATTTTTTTTATACCAATTTTACCGATTTTGACCGGGTTTTGACCAGTTATATAGATTTTGATCGATTCTTTACCAAATAGTTTTGAAAACTAACCGAACTGGTTGAGGATCGGCTTTCAGTCGAATCAATTCGATTGACCATTTTGTCCAATCAAGTCGAATCAAAACCATTGTGTTATCATGTTTATTGTTGAATCTTGCCTTAATGTATGTTATAATAATGACAAACTCTTAGTTTCAGGTTTTAACCATGAAGACTTTCATGTGACATACTAACAAATTTTCTCAAGTGTTTCAAAATTACTTTGGCTAGTACTTAGAAGCTTGACAAGTATCTTAAATCAAAAGCACCAACAAAAAGCAACTAAGTTGTTTAAGATGACATGTAGCACCATGGTCTTAGCTGTCCTATAAGCGCACAAAGACTACTGATCAAAGGAGTCCAACTTGAAGAATTTCTCTTAAGGAAGGTGTTTTGAAGACTTAATTCAGAGGTCCAATTCTTTGAAGCATTCATTAGGAAGCTTCAATTCAAGCTTAGCTTATCAAAAGATACTAACAACTTTGTTTAGAAGGAAGCTCAGAAGAAAGATTTAGAAGATAACTACTTCTGAGGCATTTGTTGATAGCACTGATGAAAGTACAAGCTAACATCAGCATTACTTAAAGACTAATTTATCCATAATGGACATGTTCCAAAGGCTTATAAAAGGAAGACTAGAACTACATATTTCAAGCAAGAAAGATCAAAGAGAATAATCAAAATAAAAACTTCCATACTTGTAATCCTTGCTTCATAGTCTATTTTCAAAGATCTTCACTTTTGTATTTGTAATCATTCTTATAGTAGAAACACGAAGTGTGAATCTTCCTCAATGAAAGTTCCTTTAGGAGAATTTCTTGTAACCATAGTTGAATGTTATAAGATACACAAACCTTGTTTTTGTAAAGAACCTTCCCTACCCAAATATGGTGTGCAGAGGTGTAGGAAGGAGTAAAAAGAAGTCAACCAGTTGGTTGTGAAAGCTCATAACAGGTGGTTGTGAGTGTGCTATCTCAACAAGTTGTTGGAGGAGAAATCTTAACAGGTGACTAAGCATAAAACACTAACAATAGGTGACTATGTAGTGTGGAACCTATATCAACACGTGTTTGGTGTTGTAACCTGAACAACGGTTGTTGTATCAGTGAAAAATCTTACAAAGTGTGTGAGGACTAAGGACTAGACGTAGCCTAGATTGAGGTGAACCACTAAAAAAATCTATTTGCAACTCTCTAACTCTATCTCTTTATTTACTACAATTATTTATTTTGCATTACATATCACTTCATAATTTGTTATTATTTTAAGAAAGCTCAGAAGATAACTTGATAAGAAAACTAAGTTTTTGAACATTCAAAAGATTCATCTTCTGAAGGACAAATTTTCTAAAAGAACAATTTTTTAAGTAAGACAACAATTCAACCCTCCCTCCTTTCTTGCTACCTACTATTCACTTAATTAATTTCATGTAATTCATGATCATATGATTACAAATAGAAATTGTTGGAAAATATTGATAATTTTCGGAACACAAGTTTTAATTGGAATTGAGCATACAAAGGATTAAGAGCACAAAGGAACAATAACCTAGCTTGCTAATAATCGTCAAATATGCATATGATTTTGAGTTATATTAGGCAATTGTTGAGCATATCTTATGCTTATGAGTTTTGTCTTAGTAAGAATAATTAATATAAATAAGATTAGAGTTAATCACCTATACACTGTCAGTGTAAAATTTTTTTACACTAACAACCAATTATATCTTTTAATTGTACCATGTCACTATAAACACATTTACTTTTAACAGTGACATGACACAATTAAAAGATATAATTGGTTGCCAGTGTAAAAAAAACTTTACACTGACAGTGTATAAGTAATTAACTCATAAGATTAACCAATTTTAAATGCATTAAATTCTTTTTATTAAGTTTTTATATTTATGTTTTTGGGTTTTAGAAATAGGAAGAGCAAGAAACGAGAAAGATCAATAAAAGAACTAAGAAATTCAAGTAATAAAAATAAAAAAGTTCCTCCTTAGGAGTCTCACTTAAGCAACCCACTTGATAGCTTAGGCGAGTCATCTACTTGCTTAAGTAAGTAATGACAAAAAGCTCAATAAATGCTATATTAAGGGCTCACTTAAGTGAATCACTCTCGTTTAAGTAAAAAATCACAAGTATTGGTGTGAAACATTGAAGACTCACTTAAGGGAGCGAGCTTTTAGACCCATGTTCCATAGACATTTAAAAGGTTTGAAAAGAGAAGTTACTAATAATTAACTTGGAGAGAGAAAATTAGATTTTATTGGGAGAGAAATAGTGATGTATAAGTCTTCACTACAAACTCGCTTAAGAACCCTTATTCAACCTTCTTGTTTCAAAATTAGTCATGAGTGGTTAATTCATTCATATTGAGATTCATGTATCTAACTCAAATTCATATAATCTTTCTAATTGTTTAATGATTTTTTTATTCAATCAATTGTTTCTCTTCTTTCTCTTAATGCTTAATATTATGAATTCGTAAGGTTTTTTATTGTTAAAAAACACTTTCAAAATTACAATCTAAAAAAATTCTTTTTCAAATTTAAGATAATTTACAGATGATTAACCAATATTAAAATTTCATATCATAATGTGAATCCATTAATTAACTAAAAAAACTAAAATTTTAATTAAGAGATTTAAAATTTTCCACCTAATGAATTAGAACTAAATTATATAATGCAGGTTATTATACTAATATGAATTAAATATTGAATTGAACAATCAGATATTATATGCGAGAAATGTTAGTACAATCAATTTTTGACATTCTTTAAATTTGAATTACAAACATTCAAATGTCGAATAAATTGGATATTCAACATGATACAATCAACATCGGTTAATTTGTTTAACCAACGTAGAAATGTACAAATCCGACATCATCTACCGGAGAACTACCCACGAACAGCATTCGACAACCCCACCCAAAAATCCTCGAGAAACCCACTTCTCCCACTCCAGCAACACAACAAAGCCCCACTTCTTCATCCCTCCCCACAACAATAATGCAACCAGCTAGCGTCGGCTCAAGCATCACTGCATAAGACTCTTACTTGATTTCCTTAAAAAAAAATTTGTTTTGTATTAATGTTTATATATATTTTTAGAATTTATAATTCAAAATTTAATTTTTATATTCTTAACAATTTACTTTAAAATATCTATTTCTAAAAAATATATAAATACAATTATTTTTTTCGAGGCCTATATCTAAAATATTTTTTTTAGGTTTAAATATGTTTTTAATCCCTTAAATTTAAGATAAATTTATTTTTGATCCTTTTAAATCGTTATTTTTAGTCCCTGTAATTTTCAAAATCCAATAACATATTTGAAAATAACAAATTAAGACGATTATGCAATATCTATTGGATTTAAAATGATATTTTCACTAACAAAGACATCAATAAGTAAATTTTATGCAATAATGTTTGATAAATTTCTTAGATCACCAATAACATATATGTTTGTGGTGGAATTCGTTTAAGAGTTCTTTTTACTTGAACTAGTACTAGTTTGTTTCAATTTAGGTATTTTACGTTTTGAACTTTATGAAGAATAAGAAAAAACGGAGTAGAAAGACTAATAATTACTTGTTTCTAGATTTTCATTAATGATTATCAAACAATAATGTTCATACATATAGATACTCAAATGAACGGAATGAACAATAAGTATATTAGCAATACAAATCATAGTCCACTTGGCATAATGATCAACTTACAACATCAGAATGAAACTAACTACGAATTGAAACTAACTACACTAATCCTAGAAAAAGAAAAGAAATATGGTCAAGAATTTGTCATACCCAGCAATTCCATGCACGAAAGTCATATGCGCAGGCGGTGGAGTGCTCGTGAATGCAAGTATGAGTTTTTCCGACCCCCTGTGAAGGGATATGTTTCTCATGTTTATAGAGTTAGCTGAGAACGGTTAGTACGTTGTGGGCTCGTAACTGCTATCCACTACCTCCATTTCGTGGTTTAAGTCGAGAACGGTTAATTTTGTATGCGTACATTGTGGGCTCGTAACCGCTATCCATTGTAGATACCCAATTTCGTCCGGAGGCATACAAACAAGGAAATGGACCTCTGTTATGAAGGGAAGGAGCTCCCGAAGCATGCAAACAACAAGATAGGACATCAGAAGGCCTAAAGCCCAAATAAATTGGTTTTAGTGGCCCGGAACGGGCTATTCCAAAATCGGAACGGGCCGTTCCAAGCCACAAAAAAGGCCTAAAATCCTAGTCTGAAACGGGCCGTTCCAAAATCAGAACGGCCGCTCCAAAATCAGAATGGGCCGTGATGGAACTAGTTGAAGTAGATTGAGATTTCTTCAATAGCTCCATGCTTAGGACCGAATATGCTCTTGAGATAAACCTTCAAGGACTCTTTGAAGCTCCATGAAGCAACTCCAATGGAGAAGAAGTCTTGCTAGAGGTTCGGTTACTTCTCTTGGATGGAGAAGCTTGAAGAACCTAGGCTTAGGTTTGAAGAACTTTGGAGAATTTCTTAGAGTAGAAATTCTTCACGGTTTTTGGACTCTTGAGTTGAGAGAAAAATCTGAAGATTGATTCTCATTTATGTCAAAAGTGAGTACAAGTGTAGGAAAATCAAATATACAGGGAATAGTAGCTTGTAGGAGAAGTTATCCCTAACCATGGTTCATTAAGAACCATGGTAGGATTAACTTAAACTCCTACGGTTTAGCTAGCTTCTAGGAGAAGCTAAACCTTGACCATGGTTCTTTTAGGAACCAAGGTAAGGTTAAGCTAACCTTGCTTGAGTTTAGAAGCTTGCAAGACAAGCTTCAAACTCAAGTAAGAATGCTTGAAAAATTCGGCCAAGGAGAAGGAAACAAGCTAGGCGGCCCATGGTTCAAATTGCTCCTTGATTTAATTTGAAATTCTTTGATTTGGTTTAGTTAGGTTCATCATATGATGATGAAACCTAGCTAAATCAAATCTATGAAAAATTAGGAGCAAAATGAATCCAATATGTAAAATTTTGCCTAGGCCCAACTCTGGCCCAATTTCTAAGCACACTCCCTAACTTTGCTAACTGTCACCCCCTTTTTCCTACTGAAAAATAAAGAATGAGTGTGTCAACTAGGGAGGTTAAATGGAGTTAAAATCTCCAAGTAACCTACCTCAAAATCAATATACAAACACTAGAAAAAGCTAGTAAAGTGCCTCACAAATACAAAGGCAAAAATAACCTATACACAAGACTATGTATAAACTGTACAATATAAACAAGTAGAACTAAGGCCTTCTCTTCATGATAGAGCATTCCAAGTGAAGATTATCTTGGGCCTGACAAGCCCATTAGTCTTCTCTAGATCCAGCTCTTCCTGTATCCTCCTAGCCATAGCTCTGGTCACTGGGCCCTTGGCCCATGGTCTATCAGGCCGTTCCAAACCAGGCAAAAGGCCTAAAAATAATAGGCTGGAACGGGCCGTTCCAAAATTGGAACGGGCCGTTCCAAACCTAAAAAAGGGTTAAAAAAACCTTAACCGGAACGGGTCCTTCCTAAACTGGAATGGGCCGTTCTGAGATATTAAAATGGCCTAAAATCTCTTGTTTGGAACGCCCGTTCCAGTCTACCAAATTATGTGTTAATCTTATCTCTAGAACGGGCCGTTCCAGTTACGAAATTAACACATAACGGCCAGATCCAAAACGGGTCGTTCCGATTTTGGAACGAGCCGTTCTGGACCCTTTCTGATGCCTATAAATAGACAACTTGGGCACAGTTCTCAGGACCTCCAAAATTTCGTCCAAAACTCTTTAGAGCTTGAAATTTCTCTCTCTCTCTTATTGTATTTCTTGAGTTTTGTGAGGCTTATTGTAGTGTGAAAGGTTGCCACAAAGCACCTAAATCTCCATATTTGAAGATTCAATAAAGCTCGTTCAAGAGGTATTTTAGTCAATCTTCTTCTCTCTCTTTTATTTCTTATCTTTGATAAATATTGTTTATAATAAAAGCAATCAAGTAGACATTTTAGAGTCAATTATATAATTTAAATTTCAAGAATGTAAATAGTTATTAATAAAAGGGGATCTAATATTTAATTTATTATTTCTTATCACATTAACTTCATCATAGGGTACCGATTTAGGGTGCTATAGGGGTGCTTAATACCTTCCCTACACGTAACCGATCCCCGAACCCAATTCTGGTTATCAAGGCCATCATTTGACCTTTTAAAAATCTTTTCTTTTTCCAATATTTTGAGTAAAACATTGGTGGCTACTCCATAGAACCTATTTTCAAAACCATCAATTAAGGATTAGTCTGGTGTTCGGGCATTCCTTAATTGATGAGATCTTTAAAAGGATGTCTAAACCATAGGTTGCAAGATCGGAAATTTTTGGGTTGCGACATCCATTATTGCCATTACGTGGCTAAAATGTAACTTTTTATAACCGTTTTATCCCACGTGATTTTTTGTTTCTTCGACTTACTCGTTTAGTAGCCACCTAGGTATAATTGTTCCCACATTACTCAAGTAACCTCTGTTAACTTCTCGACTTACCCTCGAATACCTATATGCATTTGGTCATACTTATCCTTTATTTTTTTTATATGGCTTGCGTACTTTCAATTGACTATTCCGTTCCGAGTAGATCTCGAGAGAATCTCTTCGAGTAGCCCCAACAGATGCCCCCCTAGGGATTTAGTTTTCGAGGAGTATGTCAAGTCGAGGAGGACTAAATTCCTACT
Source organism: Cajanus cajan (assembly GCF_000230855.2). Lineage (NCBI taxonomy): Eukaryota > Viridiplantae > Streptophyta > Magnoliopsida > Fabales > Fabaceae > Cajanus > Cajanus cajan. Next base: position 66,929,897 of record NC_138519.1, read on the forward strand.
TTTCTCTATCTTTTAATAAATCTTTCTTTTCGTGTCTCGACGCAGAACACATTACGTTCGTTGATTGATCACTTCTTGGGCTCAAACACCTTTTGTTCGATATCAATCCCCTTTTGATCTTAAGCACCCTGTGTTCGATGAAAACCTATCTTGAGCATGTCTCAGATGTGGTTATTGCTTTCATTATAACTTATTGTCCCCTCATAAATTATGACGGTGCATGCTTACGTTTCCCTAGGTTTTTGTCCGTTTGATTTGAAACGTTTTGGCGGCTGATTTGATAACCTGATATGTGGGCCCCTACACTCAGGCCCATTTAACTTGTTTAAAGATTTCATCTAGGGTAAATCTTTTTTACTGCCTTCACTGCGCCCAAGTCTTCTTCTTTCTTCTCTGTTCTTGTGTTCTTTGATTTTTTGCCTTTCAGTACTACCATGGCTTCCTCCGCTGCTTCCACTTCGGCTACTGCTTCAGTTCTTTCCCCGACATTGGCTTTTGCTTCATCTACACAATCCCTTCCCTTGCTAATGACCAATGCTACGGTGTGTACACTGAAAGATGGTGATGAGATCTTCGTCCCAATCCTAGGCATGGAAGAAGCAAGCCTTAAGATTTTTCATTCCCAGGTACTTCTCCCGTTCTCTTTTCAAGATGGTCCTACTCATGCTTTTCTATGTTCGTTCATGGGTCAAAATAACAAAAAATTTGGCAATACTCTGCTTCTTGAGGATTCCTCTACTTTACCGTTTATTTACTCCCCACAAATAGACTTGACCCTATTTGGAGATACTACTAAGATCTTTAGGGCGTTTCCTCCCTCCAAAGATAGGCATTTACAATGGTTAGTACGTGTAGAAGGTTCAATGCGTTCTATGTGGGTAAAGGCTAGTATATTTGAATTCATTCAACTAGCCAAGTTTGATTTACACCTTTTTGACCCTCAAACGCTTCTTTCTGCAATCTTTTTCTAGAACAGAGAAACTCAAGCTTTCAAGTTTCCATGTGGCTTTGTGTGCCCTACCTTATTAGATATTGCAGCTATCACTGGATTAGCACCCATAGGGGATAAGTTTTACCCGGATGCCTTCGAGGAAGAGATTTCTATAAAAGAGACTTCCATTTCTTGGGACAAAAAGACTTATTTGGCTTTCATCGATGCTCGTATGGAAAAACTGGATACTCCCGTTTCGACTTCAGAACATTTTGCTTTTTTAATGTATTGGTTGTCTACTTGTGTTTTCTGCACTCCCTCTCTTCAAGTTCCCAAATACTATTATATCTTGGCTCAAGCTCTGCATTTAAAAAAGAAAATTTGCTTTAGTAAACTTTTGTTGGCCTTGTCGCCACCCGCCGAAACGGACATTGGCATTCGCGACGATGGTTGGACTCTTTTTAAGTTTTGAAAAATGATGGATTGTTAGAACGACTTATTCTCAAACTGAGACCTCATCGAGCTAACAATTTTGTTTAAATGGCTCTCACCAATCCATGTTAATCCCAAGCGGGACCCTCCATGGATTAGCGGTTTTCGCAAAAAGAAGGGGTTCTTGGAGTCGCCACCAATGTTTTACTCAAAACATTGGAAAAAGATATAAGGCAATTGATTTTCACAAATCAACTTTGTCCATTACAACCAGAGTCGGGTAAGGGAGTCGGTTACGTGCGAGGAAGGTGTTAGCACCCCACAACGCCCCTTTCGGGTTCCCTATGACGGATTATTTCATAAATAATAGTGTAAAGTTACTAAATTACCCCTATTTATTAGAAACGATTATAAGTAAAATATTTACATGATGAAAACTCTAAACATGCAATGCAACAATCAAAAAGCAATAAAAGCGGTAAAAGAAGGGATTTGGAAAGAAACCTTCGAAGCGGGCTTTTATATATTCAAAACGAAGTTTAGGAGGCTTTTTGGCGCTCCTTCCCACTACACGTTCGCTCGCTCCTTTCCCTAAAGATAATTTTTACTATGGAAATCAAAGAGATTTCCCTTCGACTTGTTCGAGTCTCAAGCTAATGGCTCATGACTCAAGAACTTCGTCGGATTGGCTCTCGGAGAGACTTCTAGGGCAGAGAATAGCTCAAAAACCCAAGAATACTCAGCACGAGGGTCCAGAAGTGTGGAAAAAGTCTGGGAGGACGTGCAAATGACGTCCTATTTATAGGATTGAGGCGCAATACGGCCTGGGAGGTCAATACGGCCCGTACTGGGTTTTTGAACTACAGTACGGCCGTATTGAATTTCTTACGACCGTACTGAAGTTCAAAAACTTCAGTACGGCCGTATTGATTTCACTACGGCCCGTACTGAGTTTTTTGAACTACAGTACGGCCGTATTGAATTTGGTACGGGCGTACTGAAGTTCAAAAACTTCAGTACGGCCGTATTGATTTCACTACGGCCGTATTGTAGTTCAAATGGCTCAGTACGGCCGTACTGAACCTCTAGGAGGGTGTATTGAGCTCCAATCCTCGCACACCCTTATTCTAAGCTACTCTAAGACTTCTAGACCTACAAAGAATCATCCTAGGGTCTTCCAGGAGTCCTTCCGGCTGACTTTCCTTCGGTCTTCGAGAGTCTTTGAGTCTTATTTCCGACCCGGACAATTTTAGGGGTCTACAGCTGCCCCCCCTTTACTTAGTCGAACGGCTTTTTGGTGTACCGGTTGACAAGTAAAGGAGTTGACCCAATTGTCCGGGGAGTAAGCCATCCTTCCGACTTGTAGTGTCTTCCGGTGGGAAAATTGTTGAGTGGCCTCTCCAGGTTGAGTTTTAGTCGTCGCCTCTCCAGGCTCGTGCATACCTCGGTGTTTCCGACAACCTCGGTAGCGTGAGTTTTCCCTCTCCAGGGTCTGCATGCCTCCGTGTTTCTGATGACGTTGGCAGCTGCATACCTCCGTGTTTCTGACGATGTCGGTAGCTGAGTATTGGTCGTCGCCTCTCCAGGCTCGTGCATACCTCGGTATTTCTGACAACCTCGGTAGCTGCATACCTCCGTGTTTCTGACGACGGGGTAGCTGAGTATTAGTCGTCGCCTCTCCAGGCTCGTGCATACCTCGGTGTTTCTGACAACCTCGGTAGCTGCATACCTCCGTGTTTCTGACGACGGGGGTAGCTGAGTATTAGTCGTCGCCTCTCCAGGCTCGTGCATACCTCGGTGTTTCTGACAACCTCGGTAGCTGCATACCTCTGTGTTTCTGACGACGGGGTAGCTGAGTATTAGTCGTCGCCTCTCCAGGCTCGTGCATACCTCGGTGTTTCTGACAACCTCGGTAGCTGCATACCTCCGTGTTTCTGACGACGGGGTAGCTGAGTATTAGTCGTCGCCTCTCCAGGCTCGTGCATACCTCGGTGTTTCTGACGACCTCGGTAGCGTGAGTTTGCCCTCCCCAGGGTTGCATACCTCCGTGCTTCTGGTCACTTTGGTAGCGTGAGTTTGCCCTCTCCAGGGATTTGTGATGATTTTGTCTCCACAGTCCACGATGCTGCTTCGACGGTTGTTTTTGATTTTGGTGCCGCTGAGGGCTGGATAACGCAGGGATCCGTCTAGGGGATGTGCAGTTACTCATAGGTTTTTGTGTCCCAACTTTCCATTGCGTAGTTGGTGCCCATTGGGGAAATTCTGATTCCTTGGGGATGTAGACACAAAGATGCTCTTTCTGATGTGAGCGGTGCCTTATGGTTGGCTGACGTCCTTTCGACGGTGGTGGAGTATCCCGGTTATCCTTATTCGGGTGACTCTTTTGATTTTCTGGTTTTGTTGCCTCTGCGTAGGCTGTTATCCGCTGGGGGATTCTGTTGTGATGATTTTGTCTCCACAGTCCACGATGCTGCTTCGACGGTTGTTTTTGATTTTGGTGCCGCTGAGGGCTGGATAACGCAGGGATCCGTCTAGGGGATGTGCAGTTACTCATAGGTTTTTGTGTCCCAACTTTCCATTGCGTAGTTGGTGCCCATTGGGGAAATTCTGATTCCTTGGGGATGTAGACACAAAGATGCTCTTTCTGATGTGAGCGGTGCCTTATGGTTGGCTGACGTCCTTTCGACGGTGGTGGAGTATCCCGGTTATCCTTATTCGGGTGACTCTTTTGATTTTCTGATTTTGTTGCCTCTGCGTAGGCTGTTATCCGCTGGGGGATTCTGTCGTATTGAACTTGATTGGCCTCTTCTGTTAGGCGGATTATCTTGACGTTCGGTGTTTGGTTGAATACCGAATTTCGCTTGGGGAATGGGTATTGATCTTTTCGAATTTTCTCTTTTTGAAGGAGTGCCTCTGAGTAGGCGAATGGGGATTGAGGATCTTATGTATCCCAGAGTATTATTTAGAAAGCCTCTTCAGGCTTAGCTTCACTCGTCGCTTGAGTTGGAAAGCTATCTTCCACTGAGGAAGTCTAAGTCCTTTGACTCGGATATTTTGTTTGGATGATCATGCTTCCATTGGGGAATCTTGCTGATCTTGCTCTGATAGCTTTTACTGGGAATTCGGCCCAAGAGTGCAAGCTGAGATGTCTCTGGGGAGTATTATTTCGGCAAGCCTCTCCAGGCTCAGTTATTCTGTACGATTGTTGGATTTTCTGAATTTTTGCCTTTTTTGTCGATTTTGACTTTTTCTGTTGGCTGTTGTCATACACAAGAAATTTTTCCTATTTTCTATTTTATGCGACTGCCTCATGATAAGGTCTTTGAATGTGCAACTAATGTGGTGGACGTTATGGCCAATACGGCCGTATTCATTTCAGTACGCCCGTATTGAGTTGAAAATTTTGTTCATAACCCTAATTTTAGTACGGGCGTACTGAACATGGTACGGGCGCATTGTTTTTTCTGAAGTTCATTTTTTTTTTTCAATAAACAGAGAATAAGTGATCTTCCAGTACACCTATCATCTGTATGCATGTATGCGGTATGATGCACCTAATTCTATTTGATTTATTTTTCAAAAGAATTAACCGATGCGTTTCTTTGCTTGGATTTTTGCCATTCCTCTAGACGGGCTGTGCGCTGCCGATTTCTGTAACCGAGGAATGATACGTGTTATATCGAGATTGGTGTCATCAACCCAGTGATCGTTACCTTCCTTTAGAAGATGTATCAACCTTCCTATTGACCACTATATCTCCATGTTTCCACTAGATTATTCTAAAATCGTTTGCGACAAGAGAAAAGAAAGGAAAGATATTTTTGTTCAAAAGTTTGTGTTTTAGAGGGGATTATTATTGTTTTGAAAACGGTTTTTGTAAGAATGGCTGTCCAAGGTAGGCTCATGTGTTTAGGCTTGTTTGATTAAACACTTATGAAGTTAAGAAAGTCTTGTTATTGACGTTGTGATTCGACAACTTAGATGGTTTCCCTTGAACCTTTCTTTTTGAATTCAGCTCATGGTACCATCATGGATTTCTTTTGCTTTTTGATTGTCCTTATTTTTTGCCTAAAACACCCTTTTGTGGCGTCTCAGCGGACCTTTGTTTTTGTTTATTTTTGCAACCCTAATTTTTGCCTAGGTCACCCTTTCGTGGGATTCCTAGCGGGTTCTTTGCTCTTATTTTTGCGCAGCCCCCTTTTTGGGTTTCCTGCCGAGCTTTTTTTGTTTTTATGATTTTTGTTTTTAAAGGATTTCTTTTTTATCCATGATGGCACTTGTCGAGGCCAAGGAATGGTGCTCCAAGTTGTCATACACACTTCCACATAAAAATGATGCGGGTTTATTGTTATTAAGACAATTTAAACCTCATTCATGCTTATTCAAACAGGGTTAAAATAATGTGGTCTAGAAATTTATTGCAAGCAAGAAAAGAAGCAATAAGACATAATAAAGAACGATTTTATTATAATTATAGCGGAAACATGTGCCCTATCGAGGCTCGGGGGTCGGGCTGTCCCCGAGGAGTGATCTCTAACAGTCATCAGGTCTATACATCCCTATCGGAAGGAGAAGAGGACTTGATGACGACGACCGACCTTGACGCTTGTGAACCGGCCTTCCTAAAGATCTGGCTTAAAGAACGTCGAGAAGGATCTTGGTTCCTCTTCGTCCTTTGATCTTTATTAGGGTTGTATCCTAACCCTTGTTTCCCCGGATTATCCTTAATAATGGGTAGCTCGGGAATTCCTTGGGAATCCTTGCCAAGTCCTTGTCCAGGCAAGTATCCGTTCTTGGTGAGCATGTAGGCTACCTTCTTCATTTCTCGGGGAAACGTTTCGACATTGGCGATCTCCAATGCTTGGAAGGCGGTCTCTAGAGCTTCCTCTACTGCATCCACGTAAGGTATGGCAGATGGCTTGCTGATGAGTATGTCATCTTTAGCTTGTACGGTCACCAGCTTGTCACCCACTATGAATTTGACTTTCTGGTGGAGCGTAGAGGGAACAGCTTTCGCATCATGAATCCAAGGTCGACCGAGGAGACAGCTGTATGCAGGAGTAATGTCCATCACTTGAAATTCGACATTAAAGATGGTGGGTCCAATTTGGATTGGAAGATTAATTTCCCCCACCACCTCTCTTTTAGAACCGTCGAAAGCTCGGACGATCATGTTGCTCGAGCGCATTTGGATTCCCTTGATTGCCACTTGATCAAATGTTCTTTTTGGCATCACATTCAAGGAAGATCCATTATCCACCAAGACTTTAGCGATGTGATATTCCTTGCACTTTACAGAGATGTGCAAGGGCTTGTTGTGGTTCGGTCCCACAGCGGGGATTTCTTCATCGGTGAAAGTGAGGTGATCATTAGCTGTGATGTGACTAACAATCCCCTCAAATTTGTCTTGGGAGATAGTGTGCGACACGTATGCCTCGTTCAAGACTTTCAACAGAGCTTGTCGATGCGGTTCGGAGCTTAGGATCAACGACAATAGAGTAATCTTTGCTGGCGTCCTATGAAGTTGATCCACGATGGAGTACTCGCTCTGTCGGATATATTTTAACAGCTCATCAGTCTCCTCCTCGGATTCTTTATTTTCCTCGGTTTTCTCTTTTTCTTTTTCTTTTCCTTTATTCTTGGGAGCTTTATCATGAAGATCTTTGGGAGTGTAGATCCTGCCACTCCTAGTCATGCCCCCAAGTCCAGCGATGTTAGAGATATCGCTGTCGGCAGAAGAATGGATGTCGTATATCCATGGCACAGCCTTATTCGATTCGTAGGGAAAAGGTCTTGGAGCAGTGATCTTCAACGGTGTCGGACCTTCCCCTTTATTCGTCTTGATTACCAACAACGGAGTTGATGTGCGTTCGCTTGGCGCGGTTGTTGGCTTACACTTAATAACAAACGGCGTGCGATCCATTCTGAACATACGCATCGATTAATCCTTTCTTTTTATTAATGTTATTAATGAATTACTAGGAGAGATGTATGCAATGCACTCCCCTAGATCCCTCCATGATCTACGATAAGAATGCATGATATGAGATGATGGCGTTGAATATGCATGCATTGTGTTTATTCAACTAAGCATTATCATGTTTTCGGGATGCTCCTAAGATGATGCATGATATTGCTTGGTTTTGGATAAATATCTTTTTTTCTTTTTTTGGGTATTTTGTTTTTTGTATTTTTTTGGGTGAAAAGGGAAACTACCTATATGAATGTGATGAAGGCAGATGTTAACACCATGTAATGGAAGATTCTTATTCCTATTTATTCTTATTTTAAAAGGGAATGTTGTATGTTTAAAGAATGCAATGTATGCTCAAACAATGTCACATAAACAATGCACAAACAATTCACTCATCCACGAACAGTCACGAGCGAATCACGAGGTAGGGGTATCCTGCAGAAAAGTGCATATTCAAGGAGGTTCTAACTGTTCTCACCGGTCCAAGGCCCCCAAGGTGCCCCCATTATAGGGACCCAATTCCTCTCGTCGTAAGTCGATGGAAAGCTCCAACGCACTGTCGGACTTGAGTTCATGGTTTTCACCTTGAGTGATGTTTTTCGACAAAGGTCTACGGGCACCTATAGACCCATTCGACAACTGGCCGTACTAACATCCACTCCCTATGGCTTTCCACTCATGCCCCCGAGTATAGAGGGAACTGTTGTGTGCAAAGGTTCGTGTGCAGTTTGTATTTCAAACAATTGCGAAAATTTTAAACATTCAACAGTTATTAAAGCCAATTAGATAAGACATATTATCATACAAGCGAGGGGTAACGAAGTAATTTCAAACTATTATTTTAAAAATAATCCATCACTAAATGGGACTGACTCTCGAGGCTTCCCCAGTGGAGTCGCCATCTGTCGCCACCCGCCGAAACGAACCTTGGCATTCGCGACGATGGTCGGACTCTTTTTAAGTTTTGAAAGATGATGGATTGTTAGAACGACTTATTCTCAAACTGAGACCTCATCGAGCTAACAATTTTGTTTAAATGACTCTCACCAATCCATGTTAATCCCAAGCGGGACCCTTCATGGATTAGTGGTTTTCGCAAAAAGAAGGGGTTCTTGGAGTCGCCACCAATGTTTTACTCAAAACATTGGAAAAAGATATAAGGCAATTGATTTTCGCAAATCAACTTCGGCCATTACAACCAGAGTTGGGTAAGGGAGTCGGTTACGTGTGAGGAAGGTGTTAGCACCCCACAACGCCCCTTTCGGGTTCCCTATGACAGATTATTTCATAAATAATAGCGTAAAGTTACTAAATTACCCCCATTTATTAGAAACGATTATAAGTAAAATATTTACATGATGAAAGCTCTAAACATGCAATGCAACAATCAAAAAGCAATAAAAGCAGTAAAAGAAAGGATTTGGAAAGAAACCTTCGAAGCGGGCTTTTATATATTCAAAACGAAGTTTAGGAGGCTTTTTGGCGCTCCTTCCCACTACACGTCCGCTCGCTCCTTTCCCTAAAGATAATTTTTACTATGGAAATCAAAGAGATTTCTCTTCGACTTGTTCGAGTCTCAAGCTAATGGCTCATGACTCAAGAACTTCGTCGGATTGGCTCTCGGAGAGACTTCTAGGGCAGAGAATAGCTCAAAAACCCAAAAATACTCAGCACGAGGGTCCAGAAGTGTGGAAAAAGTGTGTAAGGACGTGCAAATGACGTCCTATTTATAGGATTGAGGCGCAATACGGCCTGGGAGGTCAATACGGCCCGTACTGGGTTTTTGAACTACAGTACGGCCGTATTGAATTTGGTACGGCCCGTACTGAAGTTTTTGAACTACAGTACGGCCGTATTGAATTTGGTACGGCCGTACTGAAGTTCAAAAGCTTCAGTACAGCCGTATTGATTTCACTACGGCCGTATTGTAGTTCAAATGGCTCAGTACGGCCGTACTGAACCTCTAGGAGGGTGTATTGAGCTCCAATCCTCGCACACCCTTATTCTAAGCTACTCTAAGACTTCTAGACCTACAAAGAATCATCCTAGGGTCTTCCAGGAGTCCTTCCGGCTGACTTTCCTTCGGTCTTCGAGAGTATTTGAGTCTTATTTCCGACCCGGACAATTTTAGGGGTCTACAGCTGCTGCCCCCCCCTTTACTTAGTCGAAAGGCTTTTTTGGTGTACCGGTTGACAAGTAAAGGAGTTGACCCAATTGTCCGGGGAGTAGGCCATCCTTCCGACTTGTAGTGTCTTCAGGTGGGAAAATTGTTGAGTAGCCTCTCCAGGGTGAGTATTAGTCGTCGCCTCTCCAGGCTCGTGCATACCTCGGTGTTTCTAACAACCTCGGTAGCGTGAGTTTGCCCTCTCCAGGGTCTGCGTGCCTCCGTGTTTCTGACGACGTTGGCAGCTGCATACCTCCATCTTTCTGACGACGTCGGTAGCTGAGTATTGGTCGTCGCCTCTCCAGGCTCGTGCATACCTCGGTGTTTCTGACAACCTCGGTAGCTGCATACCTCCGTGTTTCTGACGACAGGGTAGCTGAGTATTAGTCGTCGCCTCTCCAGGCTCGTGCATACCTCGGTGTTTCTGACAACCTCGGTAACTGCATACCTCCGTGTTTCTGACGACGGGGTAGCTGAGTATTATTCGTCGCCTCTCCAGGCTCGTGCATACCTCGGTGTTTCTGACGACCTCGGTAGCTGCATACCTCCGTCTTTCTGACGACGTGGTAGCTGAGTATTAGTCGTCGCCTCTCCAGGCTCGTGCATACCTCGGTGTTTCTGACGACCTCGGTAGCGTGAGTTTGCCCTCTCCAGGGTCTGCATGCCTCCGTGTTTCTGACGACGTTGGCAGCTGCATACCTCCGTGTTTCTGACGACGGGGTAGCTGAGTATTAGTCGTCGCCTCTCCAGGCTCGTGCATACCTCGGTGTTTCTGACAACCTCGGTAGCTGCATACCTCCGTGTTTCTGACGACGGGGTAGATGAGTATTAGTCGTCGCCTCTCCGGGCTCGTGCATACCTCGGTGTTTCTAACGACCTCGGTAGCGTGAGTTTGCCCTCTCCAGGGTCTGCGGTTTGCCCTCCCCAGTGGAGTCGCCATCTGTCGCCACCCGCTGAAACGGACATTGGCATTCGCGACGATTGTTGGACTCTTTTTAAGTTTTGAAAAATGATGGATTGTTAGAACGACTTATTCTCAAACTGAGACCTCATCGAGCTAACAATTTTGTTTAAATGGCTCTCACCAATCCATGTTAATCCCAAGCGGGACCCTCCATGGATTAGCGGTTTTCGCAAAAAGAAGGGGTTCTTGGAGTCGCCACCAATGTTTTATTCAAAACATTGGAAAAAGATATAAGGCAATTGATTTTCACAAATCAACTTTGGCCATTACAACCAGAGTCGGGTAAGGGAGTCGGTTACGTGCGAGGAAGGTGTTAGCACCCCACAACGCCCCTTTCGGGTTCCCTATGACGGATTATTTCATAAATAATAGTGTAAAGTTACTAAATTACCCCTATTTATTAGAAACGATTATAAGTAAAATATTTACATGATGAAAACTCTAAACATGCAATGCAACAATCAAAAAGCAATAAAAGCGGTAAAAGAAGGGATTTGGAAATAAACCTTCGAAGCGGGCTTTTATATATTCAAAACGAAGTTTAGGAGGCTTTTTGGCACTCCTTCCCACTACACGTCCGCTCGCTCCTTTCCCTAAAGATAATTTTTACTATGGAAATCAAAGAGATTTCCCTTCGACTTGTTCGAGTCTCAAGCTAATGGCTCATGACTCAAGAACTTCGTCGGATTGGCTCTCGGAGAGACTTCTAGGGTAGAGAATAGCTCAAAAACCCAAGAATACTCAGCACGAGGGTCCAGAAGTGTGGAAAAAGTCTGGGAGGACGTGCAAATGACGTCCTATTTATAGGATTGAGGCGCAATACGGCCTGGGAGGTCAATACGGCCCGTACTGGGTTTTTGAACTACAGTACGGCCGTATTGAATTTGGTACGGCCGTATTGATTTCACTACGGCCCGTACTGAGTTTTTTGAACTACAGTACGGCCGTATTGAATTTGGTACGGCCGTACTGAAGTTCAAAAACTTCAGTACGGCCGTATTGATTTCACTACGGCCGTATTGTAGTTCAAATGGCTCAGTACGGCCGTACTGAACCTCCAGGAGGGTGTATTGAGCTCCAATCCTCGCACACCCTTATTCTAAGCTACTCTAAGACTTCTAGACCTACAAAGAATCATCCTAGGGTCTTCCAGGAGTCCTTCCGGCTGACTTTCCTTCGGTCTTCGAGAGTCTTTGAGTCTTATTTCTGACCCGGACAATTTTAGGGGTCTACAGGCCTCTCTATATACTTGCCTCGATGAAGCCTCGGAGAGTCTCTTTTACAAATCTGGTCCTCGCAATCTCTCTAGACCGCTATGGTTATACAATTGTGGCTCAATGCAATTTTGGAGAAGAAACTTTCACTTACTTCCTCTTTTGCTCCTGTATGTGAACTCGAAGGAGCCCGTTTGACCATCCTTACACCTCGAAAGCGTTCAATCGACAATTTCATGAAATATATTAGCGCGATTCTCAGTTTTGGTGAGTTCAACGAAGACTTGGCTCCTTTCAAACGTCCTACTTTGATAGGTCCCTCTTGGCTTCGACATAAAAACCAGGTTGGAAATATTTCTCCAGATTCCATTGGGATGTGGTTTGGCTTTTTATCATGGGATGTTATTCTATCTCGAATGCGGCAAAAAGATGTGAGAATCTATCCTTACCAACCCCAAATGTTTGCTCGACAATTTGGCCTCTGCCAAATGAAACCTCTTCCACTTCATCGTAAAGAAAGAATAGATGCTGATATTTGTGTCGAGAAAGGAGACTACAAGGATGTGTTAGATTTTATCTTACGTCCTGAGAAACAAATTTTTCTTACTCCTTGCACCTTCTCTGCTTCTTTCTTAGTCTCGAAGTGTTTTCTTCATTGGTGGTGTGAATATTATATAGACAAGATATTCACCTTCGATGATTTTTTAAAGAAGCTGATTAATTCTCCTCTTTCTTCACAGGGCCTGAAACTACCAGGTACTTACAAGAATCATACTATTATTTATCAATTCGAGCAATTTTTTTAAAGTTTGTTATCGACCTGACAATATTGGTCGAACCATCTTTGACGCCTCTCTCTCTTTATCAAAAATGGTACAAAGGAACATCCGCTCAAAAAAGGTTACTAATCCTCAAGGAAAAATTGATTTTGAAAAATTTTGCCGTAAAAATATTCCTCCTCTTCCAAATGCTCATTTTGGTTTAGTTAAACATTTATCTCACCCTCCTTGGGTGAAGACACTTGATCCATTTTACCTTGAGCGCAAAGAAATTCCTGTAAAAGATCGAGTTACTTACGCGAGATGTTCCGTGTATGATTTTCCTCAAGGGAGATGGTAGCCTTTATGTTGGGTCGATAACCGCAACCTTCCTCCTGGTAAATATCCGTAACAAAAAAAATTCATTATTATTGCTCTTTCCATTACTTGATCATTATTTCTATTTTTCATAGCTGTTGTTCCTCAAAAGGTCCCTCAACACCCTGACCAGACTCCCCAGTGGGAGAGTGATGATAATGATGATGACAGCTCTCCGTTAAAAACTCAAAAAAGAAAGACCGTTTCTAACAAGTTTTCTCTACGTTCTAAGGTACAATTTCTTTCTTTCGATCGAACTTAATACCATCTTTTCTGAGTATCTCTTTTCTTTTCAGAGTTTTGAGACCTCGAAAAAACAAAAGGCAGATTCGACGAGCGGAAAAATTATAAGTCATTTGCTTTGTCATTTTCAAAATTTTCTTTTCCCTCATTCCTTTTATTTCTTTCAGGTCTCAACAACAAAGAAACTCGATAAAGGGAAAAGGAAACAAAATCATGTCCCTAAACCACTCTCGACACCAAAGGTCGAAAAAATTCTCAAAGATGCCATGAAGTCTGCGACCAAGGTATTAAGTTTTTATCTAGTCCCTTTATTTATCCGAGTTCCACAAGGAAATAATCTCTGATCGAAAAATCTTTGATCATAGGATGTTGAGATAATTTAGATCTCCTCTTCTGAGACGTTTCAAAAGGATGCTCTTCTTTCGACTGAGGACCCTCAAAAGGTTTGACCCTTTCATCGATTTTTCTTATGTATTTTACTTCTGTTCTTAACTTATCTTTCTTTCCACAGTTGATTACTCCTCAGTCGAGTATTGCCAATATTCCCTCAATGGGAATAACTACTTCCCAAGGTGATCAAGGTGATGCACTCTTATTAAAAACAAAGGAAGAAGTTGAAACTCCTCACTAATCCTCCCAAGACGAAGAACCATCATTCGAGCTCAGGCCTCCAATTAGTCTTGGTCATGGTAAATTTATTTGTCAATCACTTTCAATTATGATGATGATGTAAAGAAAACATGACCTCCTTTTACGTGTAGACTCGACCGATTCTCCAAGACCTTTTACTCCTACACCATCCAATTAAGGTGGCGTTGAATCTTCGAAACCTCCTACTCCCTCGATTCAATCTACTGATTTAGACTTAATAAGCTTTTTTAATGATGACATCGAAGTCGACAATATATTTGATGTCTTGGAGAACTGGACGAGCGGCACATCTGTTTCAGAGAAAGCTCTTGAGTCAGTCGCCAATTTCCAACCTTTGCTCGAATCTTTTCGATCCAAAGCTTATGTCGAGGACCTCGACCAAACGTTTCTTGTCTTTGAGTTCAAGACTGAGGTCGAGCAAATGGTGGATGACCTACTTGCGTATCCAGATCTTCCTCCAGAAATTCATCTCGAACTCCAAGAGTTCATCAAACCTTTCACTCTTGCTTATGATCTTTGAGCCAAATGGGTCAACACGTTTCAAGAAGTGATTCATATCGAAGTAGGAATTGAAGGTGACCGTGCCAAGCTTGAACATCTTAGGTAAGAATTACTCTCGATTAGAAAATCTACTGAAGAGATGATTCCTGCATTAAAGAAGTTGCAACAAGAGGAAGCTGATACTGAGAGGTCTATTGAGGCTTTACAACAAGAGCTTAATAACCTTCGATCAAAACAAGCTGCTTTGAAGGCTCAAAGTCAACAAGTTTTTCAACGCCAGAAAAGTCTTAAAGATGAAGGCAAAGAGATCTCTTCGAGACTCGCCAAGACCCTGGAGCAGAAGAAACATTTAGAAGCTCAATGCGCTTCTTTAAGGCAGAGTTTAGATGAAGCTTATCAGGCCTTCAAGAATTTCAAGTCCAAGTTATGTAATATTGATTAAATTTTAGAACATCAATTTCGATTTCTTTTATGTTATTTTTTATGTTTGTTTCAGTAATCTGACCTTTCATGGAAATATTTCAAGTATTTACCATTAATTACCTTGCTTGTTGTGTTTGAATTTACTGCTTTAATTACATACGCATTTTTTGAGTATACTTGATTGACCATGAAGGGGCCTTCCCAATTATAGGACCATTTGCCTAAATGTCGAGATTTTTGATCTATGGGAAGAATTGCTTTTAACACTAAGTCTCCAACTTGAAAACTGCGCGTTTTGATTCTCTTGTTGTATGTTTTCTCGACTCTTTCTTTTTGCTGGACGAGATTTTGCAATGCCATCAACCTCTCTTCTCTAAAGATACCAACTCATCATACATTAGATTCCAATAATCTTTGATAGGCAAATCGTTTTGTTTTTGTATGTGAATTGATTGTAAATTAATATCTATGGGAAGAATGGCTTCATGTCCATATACCAATTTGTATGGTGTTGTTCTTTTAGCATCTCTTGGCGAATTTTTATAAGCCCACAACACCTGGACGTGTGTTTCATGCCAATTTCGAGGATTGCCCGAAATGTGTTTCTTGATTAAACTGATAATTAATTTATTAGCGGCTTTGACTTGTCCATTTGCTTGTGCATAATATGGTTTCAAAGTTACTAACTTAATTCCTCTCGATTGAGCATATTGAGTAACTTTTCGACCTGTAAAAATTGTGCCTTGATCTGTGGTAATTGTTTAGGGAATTCCAAACCTTGTTATGATATGATCTTCAACAAAATCAATTATGTCTTTTTGATCAACTTCTTTCAAAGGAATTGCCTCTACCCATTTTGTAAAGTAATCTATAGCAACTATTATATATTTGTGATTTTTCGAGGAAGGCGGATAAATCTGTCCTATTATGTCGAGAGCCCAACTTCGAAATGGCCAAGGTTTAATGATCGAATGTAACTCACTCACTGGTACCCTTTGTATCGGTCCATGTTTCTGACATTCTTCGTAGCTTCTAGCGAATTCAATACAATCCTTAATCATGGTTGGCCAATAGTACCCTTTTCTCGATAAGGTCCACCTCATTTTCTCACCTGCTTGATGTGCCCCACAAATACCTTCATGTACTTCTGTCATAGCTATATAACTTTCATGATTCCCGAGGCATTTAAATAGAATTCCATCGAAACCCCTCTTGTATAATTCGTTATTTAGCATGACGTAATTAAGAGCTTGGAATCTGATCTTTCTTTCGACTTTCAAGTTTGGATTTTGAAGGTACTCGATCAATTCTTTTCTCCAGTCTTGATGGCTCGATGTATTGATAGTTAGGCTCTCCAAATTACATATTGGTTCATTCTCTGTATGAATCAAGGATTCGAGACATCCTTTACTCATTTTATACCCTGATGCGATTTGAGCCAGTTCATTTGCGATTGTGTTTGCATTTCGAGAAATGTGTTCTAAATCAACCTCATCGAACGTGTTTAGTAACTCAGTGGCTCGAGCTTTGCATTCGACCAGTTTTTCATTTGAACATTTATACTCCTGAGTTAATTATTTAATGACGAGTTGAGAATCTCCTCGGGCTACTATGTTCTTAGCTCCTAATTCCTTAAGAATTTCGAGTCCAGTAATGAGCGCTTGATATTCAGTTTCATTATTCGAGTAACCCCTCTTTGTTTTTAGTGATACCTTTGTCGGAATTCCTTCAGGAGAAATGATTAACAAGCCTATCCCAGTTCCTACCTCATGTTTCGAGCCATCGAAAAATAATTCCAAAGGCTTAATTGTTAAGTAATTGATTTGTTCAGTTAATTTCGAGTGGTCCACAAGAAAATCTGCAATTATTTGTCCCTTAGTGGATTTCAGGGGACAAAGATTAGTGAATATTCAGTTAATGCAAGTGCCCATTTGCCAATTCGGGAATGTAACACAGGTTTACCCAACATATACTTAATAATATTACTTCGACAAAATACCAATACATCAAAAGGCCTAAGATAGTACTTCCACTTTGTACAAGCAAAATATAGACTTAAACATAATTTCTCTAAAGGAGTATATCTATTCTCTGCTCCTACCAACATTCTACTTAGATAATAAATGACTCTCTCGATGCCATTATCATCGTCTTGCACCAACATGCCCACAATAGTTGAATCGTAGGCTGAAACATACAACTTCAATTGTCTTCCTTTAGAGGGTGGTGCTATTACTAGAGGATGAGCCAAATAAGCTTTGATTTCCTCGAATGCTTTCTCGTGCTCTTCTTCCCATTGAAATTCCTCCTCCTGTTTCAAACATAATAATGGAGAAAACACTTTAGTTTTGCCAGATAAATTCGATATGAATCTTCTAAGAAAATTTACTTTACCTAGAAGAGATTGAAGTTCTTTCTTGTTCGATGGAGGCCTAGTTTCCATGATAGCCTTAGTTTTGTTCCTATCCACTTCGATCCCTTTTTGATGCACGATAAATCCCAAAAACTCTCATGCTGTAACACCAAAGGCATATTTTAGTGGATTCATCTTTAGACCATGTTTCCTCATTTTCTCGAAAGATAATTTTAGATGGCATAAGTGTTCCTCCTTTCGTTTGGACCCAACAATTATATCATCAATATATACTTGTACAAACTTACCTATTAAATCATGGAATATTAAATTCATTGCCCTTTGATATGTGGCACCTGCATTTTTTAATCCAAATGGTATCATCACCCATTCGTACACGCCTAAAGCTCCTGGACATCGAAAAGCAGTTTTCGATACATCATTAGCTGCAATGTAAATTTTATTATATCCAGAATAACCATCTAGTAAACTCATGATTTCGTTACCTGCAGTGGCATCTATCATTGTCTCAGCAATAGGCATAGGATATTCATCCTTGGGGGTAGCTATGTTAAGGTCTTGAAAGTGAATACATACTCTGAGTTTCCCATTTTTCTTGATAACAGGCACAATATTCGATACCCATTAAACATACCTTGAGGTCTTGATGAACTTGGATTTCAACAACCTCTCGATTTCTTCTTTTATCTTGTCAATCACTTCTGGAGCAAATCTTCGAGGATTTTGCTTAACTGGCTTCTTCCCAGAAATTGCTAGTAGTCTATGCTCTACCAAACTTCGATCCAAACTAGGCTTCTCCTCATAATCCCAGGCAAAACAATCTTTAAACTTGTGTAATACTCGAATAACTTCTTCCCTGAGCTTCCCTTGCAAGAGCTTGCTAACATAAGTGATTTTCTTGTTCTCGATAGTACCCAGATTAATTTCTTCCAGCGGGTCTTGAGATTCTAACTTATGATCCTCACCACTTGACTTCTCAAATCCCAATGGCAAATCATCAAAAATACAATCTAGCCTTGCCTCTTCCTGATTGGAAATAATTTCTTCATTTTCGACATTTTGGTCTACTCAACCATTTCTTTTTTCGTTTTCTTTTATTTCGGCCATTGAGGTCGTACTGCTCACACATTCTTTGGATTTTACTGACATTTCTTCATTGCCTTCACAATCTTCGGCCACTTCGATCGTTCGATCGGCCATGTAGGCCGACATTCGAGCTAAAAAGCTCGAATAGGGATCTTGGTACTTCATTCTTCTTCCAGAGCCGATTCCTTTTCGGCTCGAATAACAAATCCTCTTTTCACATCCCAACAAAACATTTTCTTGATGCCTTCTTCTTCCTCCAGCATGTTCGCATTATGGGCATCGAAAGGTTTGGTTTTAGCAAAAGCAGTTAATTGTTGATCTGCAAAGTACATGCCTACCTCGTACTCCTTCTAGTCAGCATCAAGTACCTCTAAACCTTCATCATCATTCCAGAAAAAGATTTTCTGGTGAACAGTCGAAGAAACAGCTCCAAATCCATGTATCCATTCTCGCCCCAACAGAACATTGAAATTTGCCTTCGACGGAGTCACGATGAACATGGTTGTTCGTTTCACACTTCCTATTTGCACATCTAGCAAAATCATGCCCTCAGGTTGTGATGACTCTCCTGCATAATCTGATATGAGGATGTTATGAGGCTTTAGATCAGCTATGGTCTTTCCAAACCTTTTCAGAATGGTTATTGGAAGTATATTTATGGCTGCTCCTCCATCAACCAACACTTTTCTCACTTCATGTCCCTCAATCATCAAAGTTAATAGTAGAGGCTTAAGATGAGTCTTCATATCCTCAGTAGGAGAGTCGAACACAACTGAGTTAAATTTAGGAATAAATCGAGCGATCTGGTTAACCCACACAATCTTCGACTAATAGCTGGGATCATTGAAAAAATCTTCTCTATGGATATTTTCTTGCTCATTAACGGATTCCATGGCCCCAGCATATTAAGAAGGTAAAATTGACACTGTCCCACAAATATCTTCCAAAGAGTCATTTATCATGTCCTCATCATCCTCCATGAAATTTCGAGATGATTCACCTTTCTGAGGTACTGGGATCGAGAAACGATTCCCTCTAAAACCTTCGAAAGTCATTTTTCTCATTCTCTATTGTCTCCTCCACTCGGTCTTAGTCAAATTGTTGAAAAGTTGTCTAAAACCAGGCCCATAACTTCTAGACATATTCGAGAACTTCCCAGGAACTCTTGACAAATTCGAGAATTTCCCAGGAACTCCTGACAAATTCGAGAATTTCCCAGGAACTCCTTGGAATGTGGGCCCAGCATAATTCATGATTTGTTTCCCTTGACCCATTCCAGCCATTTGCTGTGGTGGAACATTTCATTTTCCTACTGGGACATTAGCATTTGGCACAAAAGTATTGCCAAACTTCGATGAGTTATGAATCTCTATTTTTCCCATTGGAGCATTATACTGAGGCATATGTATCTGCCTCATTGTCAACCCAGTGTTCAACCTAGTGTTAGGTTTTGTCTTTTCTTGAAGCTTCTCAGCTTTGTAGCTTTTCATTACCTCCGATTCCTCGAAGGCTTTAGCAGCAGCTCTATCGAATACTGCATTGCATCGAGGACAAAGCATGACTTCCCTATCAGCATCCTTTTTCTTAGACAGGAATTCGACCAAACTATCTCCCTCCTTTGGATAAATAGGTTCCTCCTCTTTGGCAAAGTCATCCAAAAGTTCCTCGAGTTTTTAGTTAGAGATAGGTTCGACATTCTCATCCTCCTCGATACTTACTTCGACCATGTTAATCCCCATCGAGACTGGCTCTACATACCCAGTATGAGCTACAAATGGATCAGTATCCACTTTCATATCTTTTTCCTCGAAAGCCAGACAACCCTCAGTGATCGCCTTCTCGATCATGTCCCTAAAACGCACACAATTATTAGTCCAATGACCATACATATTATGATACTTACAAAATTTCTTCCCTTTTCTTTGTTTGAATGGAGGAATTTTATGGTTTTCCGGGAGTGCAATCTGTTTATCTTTTAACAAAATATCAAATATTTTATCAGCCTTAGTCACATCGAAACTATATCGTCTAGTTGTACTCCCTTCCACATTATCTCCTAGTTTTAAAATTTGGCATTGATAGGTAGGGCCAGGACGTAATTCGGCTATGTTAACTTCAAAATCCTCACTCGAACCCTCACAATTAGCATCCTCACTGAGCTCTGTGTTTTCTACATAAGCCACCTTTTCTTTTCGAACAAATCTATCCAACTTCCTTAATCTTTCCTTTTCTAACTTAATTTGCTCGATCCATCTTACTTTTTCTGCTAACTGGGCCATATCCCTTAACTGTTCGTTTACCAATTTTTTACGAATCGAAAAGTCTAACCCCATAGCGGCAATTTTCACCAACTCATGTTCAGGAATATTTGTATAACATCGAGACTTCAACTGCCTGAACCTATTCAAATAGTCATCTAATGTTTCATGATTTTGTCTTTTTATGTTCATTAAATCGACTATACTCACTTTGGTTTCTCCTCGAAAAAAATGTTCATGAAAATTACCGTCTAACTGAGCCCAAGTATTAATTGAATTAGGGGCTAAAGTTGTAAACCAGGTAAAAGCATGCTTAGTTAGCGAACTGGGAAAATACTTCATTTTTAAATATTCATTATTCCCTAAATCTCCACATTTGACCAAATACCTTGCTATATGTTCGACAGTAGACTCATTTAATTCTCCTGCAAATTTTGAAAATTTCGGGACTTTTGCCCCCCTAGGTAATTCTACCTGAGTTACATATTCTAGAAAAGCAGACACAAAATAGGGACGTTCATTTCGACCTACCTCGAAACCATGTCTATTTAGTACCCTTTCTACAATTTGATCTAAATTTTCATCAAGATTCCTATGAGGTCTACCTAAATTTTGAGGAAAACCTACATTCCCACCTTGATTTTCCATATCGTTCAAGTTCACACTCATGGCTCTCGAGGGTGGATTGTCTCCCATTTTATCTCCTATTTTATTTATTAACTCATATAGAGGGGTTAGTATATTATGCATCTGAGTCGACAATAAGTTAACTATATCATGATTACTATGGCCCATCTGTTGTCGAAGGGCTATCATAGCTTGATTACTAATACCTGTGGGGACATAACTACTCTATCGAACCAGAGATCCCTCATGACTTGTCCCTATATGTTGATACGGATCTTGCATGATAAATCCCAATCCATTTGGTCTGGGATTATATCCCTGTGGGGATACATGCATCTGCGAGTTTGGTGCTAAATAGGGTATTGGCATCTCTACGTGTACAGGTTGAGTAGTTTGCCAATTTTGTGGCATACCCCATGGGTAGTCTCTAGTGGCACTTGCGAATTCTTGGGATACATTCGTTTGCCTAGCCACATTTTCGAGCAATACAGGAGGTGAGGTTGCCCCCTTGTCATAGTAGTCACATTATCTGGGTTTGGATTTTCGTTCTCTACATCTACTTGATTATCATTATTCACTTCTCTCCTATTATTAGACGTAGACATGGTTTTTTCACTCCTAAGTCTCATAAAATATACATACCTAAAACTAGTTCACTTATGTATAAAACGTGGTCCCATTGGGCGTGCCAATTTGTTTATGGTGGAATTCGTTTACGAGTTCTTTTTACTTGAACTAGCACTAGTTTGTTTCAATTTAGGTATTTTATGTTTTGAACTTTATGAAGAATAAGAAAAAATGGAGTAGAAAGACTAATAATTACTTGTTTCTAGATTTTCATTAATGATTATCAAGCAATAATGTTCATGCATATAGATACTCAAATGAACGGAATGAACAATAAGTATATTAGCAATACAAATCATAGTCCACTTCGCATACTGATCAACTTACAATATCATAATGAAACTAACTACGAATTGAAACTAACTACACTAATCCTAGAAAAAGAAAAGAAATGTGGTCAACAATTTGCCATACCCAGCAATTCCATGCACGAAAGCCATATGCGCAGGCGGTGGAGTGCTCGTGAATGCAAGTATGAGTTTTTCCGACCCGCTGTGAAGGGATATGTTTCTCATATTTATAGAGTTAGCTGAGAGCGGTTAGCATGTTGTGGGCTCGTAACTGCTATCCACTACCACCATTTCGTGGCTTAAGCCGAGAACGGTTAATTTTGTATGCGTACGTTGTGGGCTCGTAACCGTTATCCACTATTCCCATTACGTGGCTTAAATGTAACTTTTTATAACTGTTTTATCCCACGTGATTTTTTGTTTCTTCGATTTACTCGTTTAGTAGCCACCCAGGTATAATTGTTCCCACATTACTCAGGTAACCTCTGTTAGCTTCTCGACTTACCCTCGAATACCTACATGCATTTGGTCATACTTATCCTTTATTTTTTTATATGACTTGCGTACTTTCAATTGACTTTTCCGTTCCGAGTAGATCTCGAGAGAATCTCTTCGAGTAGCCCCAACAATATCTGAAAGTAACAAATTAAGATAGTTATGCAATATCTATTGAATTTAATGTGATATTTTTACTAACAAGGACACCAATAGATGAATTTTATGTAATAATATTTGATTAATTTCTTAACAAAATTTGAATATAAGGACTAAAACAATTTTTTTGAAAATTACAGGACTAAAAATAACGAGTTTAAATTTGAAGGACCAAAAATAAATTTATTTTAAATTTGAGAGACTAAAATCATATTTAAGCCTTATTTTTATCAAAAAAAATTTATAAAAGATAATATTATTAATTTTAAAAAAGTTTTACTTTAACCCTGCAATCAGTAAACGTCGAACAAAGTAACCAATTTGCTTCCCCACATCCACCAAAACGAAGCCCCAATAACAGCGTAACAAGTTAATCCCCCACACCCACCGAATAGTGTAACAAACAACTAATGTAGAGAGGCAACGTAAATACGCAATAGAAAGTCTTTCGACAACATAAGAATTTCGTGTGACTAGTAAGTGTTAGTACCAGAAAATGAATTCGGAGACACTTGAAACACAAGGGTGCTCGAAAATCCTAGATGATCGAGAGAAGTTTCTAAAGAAGGTATACGAAGCTTGAAGAGAGTCAGGAGATACGCGAAGACAGTTTTCATGAAACTCTCAAAATCCTCGAACCAGGAAGGGTGCTGCTCAGGAAAAGGGCTCACAGCCTAGCAACCTCTCAAAGTACAAGCAGAATCAGGAAACATTCAAGTATAGTTTTCGTTGGTTACTCGAAATCCCAAGAATCCGGACATATACGAATACACTTCATAACCTCTCAGAATGGAGAACTTAAAGGAGACACGAATTAGGAGCGGTTGAAGTAACATGGGATAAGTGTCAAAGGCTACAGAACGGTTTGGGGAAGTTAACGAGCAGTTCCAAGAATTATCCAGAGATGGGCCCGGGAGCAGGCCACTACGTGGAAGTTTAGAACGGTTATGCACTTTCGGGGTGCGTCAGAAACAGTTATTTTTTCCCAAATCTTTGTCTATAAATTAAACGAGCCATGCTCGTAGCAAGGGGTCAGAAATCTAATTCCCACAATACCTCACACGCACTCCGCAGCCTGCACATAAGGCATACTGTGCATACGAGACAGCTTTGGGTACGATTTCTCGACCACTTTTCTTTTCTTTTTTTAGGAGTAGTGTAGCATAGCCTAATCTAGCCTAGTGTAGTGTAGTCATTCTGAACATGATTCGTTATCCTTACAAATTGTAATTCTGTTACCATTTAATGAAGGATATGATTTCTGCAGTCAATATACATGTCATCTGTTTAATTCACGTAAATTATTACATGCATGAATTTGATTGTACAATTAGCATAGATCTTCTGATGTGCTGAAACAAGCATAGATATTCTGAAGAGCTAAAACTGGCATAGATCTTCTGACGTGCTCGAAATAGTGAGCATAGATCTTCTGATGTGCCAAACCAGCATAGATCTTCTGAAGTGCTCGAAACAATGAGCATAGATCTTCTGATGTGCTGTAACAACACCCTAATTTAACTCTATTTTTTGCTTGTACGAATTTATTCTTTCACGAAAAGTCTTCAATTATGTCATGTCACGAACACGCATAAATTGAAACGTGAACTCGTGCTAGTTCGAACAAAAAGAACCTACGAACGAAATCCTCCATAAACAGTAAGTAATAATAAAATTGATATTTTTGGTTAAAAAATAATTAATGGATACTTTATATATATATATATATATATATATATATATATATATATATATTGAAATTCGTTCTAATATCTGATAGGTACCAAGTTCAATATCAGGAGTCCAAATTTGTCACCGTTAACTCCCCATTAGAATACATTTAGCTTAATTACGTTCTTGATCCCTCAAGTATTGTAATTGTGCAATTTTAATTCTCAAAGTTTTAATTGGGTAATTTTAGTCCCTAAAAGATTGTAATTGTGCGATTTTGGTCCTTCAATTTTTAATTGAACAATTTTAGTCCCTCAAATATTATAATTGTGTAATTTTAGTCTCTCCTATTAAAAATTTAATAATTTTAATATATATATATATATATATATATATATAATGTTTTAAAATTATACAGTTATTTGTCTATTCAAGTTAACACATATTATAATTTTCTTCAATGTATCAAATGATATATATTTATTATTAATAAATAAATAAAATTTATATATTATTATTTTTATAATATTACTGATAAATTAATATCAATGATATTATTAGTATATTTATATATAAACTAATAATTTGATAAATATAATTTATTATATATTAATATACTTTTACCAAAATATAAATATATAAGAAAAGATATGTATATTTCTAATTAATATACTTATATTTTGGTAAAGTATATTAATATATAATAAATTATATTTATTAAATTATTAGTTTATCTATAAATATACTAATAATATTATTGATATTAATTTATCAGTAATATTATAAAAATAATAAAAATATATAAATTTTATTTATTTATTAATAATAAATATATATCATTTGATATATTGAAGAAAATTATAATATGCGTTAACTTGAATAGACAAATAATTGTATAATTTTAAAATAGTGTATATATATATATTAAAATTATTAAATTTTTAATGGGAGAAACTAAAATCATACAATTATGATATTTGAGGGACTAAAATTGTTCAATTAAAAATTGAAGGACCAAAATCGCACAATTACAATCCTTTAGAGACTAAAATTACTCCATTAAAACTTTGAAGATCAAAATTATACAATTGTAATACTTGAAGGATAAAAACGTAATTAAGCCAATAAATTATTATGAAACTCACGTGGCGATGCAAACATTTGGATTTGCTTGATAAACTAATACAATGATTGTTCTTAGTGTTGCAAACTATGTATCATCCAACTTCCAAGCAATGGATTTATTTAATAAGGCATGTTTGGTTTTGTTTGATTTTCTAAGAATTTTAATACAAATTAAGAATCAGATTTTAATTATAAATTATTTTTATTTTGATAAACAACTATAAATTCTTTTAAATACAAAATAAAGCAATACAAACGTAATACAATCGACATTAAGGGTGAACATGAAATCGAGACCCAAATCGAACCCAAAAAACCCGATAAAAAATATTACTTTTAGGTAGATTAGGGCGGGTCTTATGGGTAAATCAAGTTAAAATTTTGATTTTATACATGTTATATTGAGTGGATTTGGTTTTGAATTTTTAAACCTGCTAAAAATTGAACCCAATCAAAAATGAAATAAGTTTAAATTTTTATTATTTTTTATAATTAACAACAATGACCCAAATTCAAAAGTCTTTATTTCAAGTATAATATAATCATCATTTTGTAACTTTTTTTTTTCTTTTTCTCATAACCTAAATGTTTCTTTTATCTTATCTTTTTTCTTTCAACTTCTGAACACATTACTTCATTTTTAGAGTTTTCTTTTTGTTTTTTTTTCTGTCTTTCTTTTTCATGTTCCTATCTCTATTTTAAGTACAACTTGTGCGGCTGTGGTTTTTTATGGGTTTTGTAATCTAACTTGAGATTTCTTTTGCATGTAACAACTACGGATTTTGTTATCTTTTATTTTTGCATCTTTAGTTTGTGAATGTTTTATCTACGAATTTACTTACACCATTTATTGTTAGCTTTATTCTATTTTTGTACACTGTTTTAAATTTTTTTTTTTTACCATTTTAAGCTTTACTTTCGTTAAGATAAGTTGGCATAAAAAAACTTAAAACATGATTATATCCATCCGCTCAAATCTGATTCCGTTTCAACACGAATTACCTCAAATCAAAAGCTCAATAAGTAAAATATGTGTCATATTTTTTCAAAGTTGAATTAAATATTTTTTACCCGGCCCCGATCAAACTAGTCCGTTGCCTACCCCTAATCGACGTGAAGTAGCTTCCATAGTTTTTTAGCATGCTAATACGAAGAGAAGTGTATATGTACATTTCAAAAGTAGTTTCAAAAGGCATTGATTACCCATCATCACCGTCGTGATTTTTCGGGCCTAAATGGAAGCTATTTGCGTGATTGGAATTTCTTCAAAGATCTATGTTCACCTACTGTTATAGATAATTAAAGCTAAGCTATGTAGCATTTGAATCATTAGTACAAAAATTAGATTTAAAATTGAAATTTTAAGATTAATTAAAAGGTAATCATCTTAAAAGTGACGCAGTGATAATTTTGTAAATAATATGAACACTTTTAAGATTGGTTAAATTTTAAACGATCTTAAAAGTACTTTTAAGATCGGTTATTTAAGAACCGATTTTGTATTCATTTTGTATGTAGTATACAAAATCGGTTCTTAGATAACCAATTTTAAAAGTATCGTCAGAAACTTTTTATCTTTCCCTCCATTCTCATTCTCTTTCATTTTTCCTTCTATTTCCTTTTTTACTCTCTCGTGCTCTCATCTAAAGTCTCCAACTTTTCATTTTCTTTGCAAGACTAATATATAAAGGTAACACTCTCATGCTCTTTTCGTGTGTCTACTTTCGTTATTGGTTTATTTTGGCTACTTCCGTTGTTGGTTTATTATGATAAATTTTGAATTTAGGGTTCTGCAAGGAGAACAATCTGTTCTGCAAGGAGAACGACATGTTCTGGATAGGTTTTAACTCATGACAAACTATGCTGGAACGGCTCATTCCAAACGACAGTTTTAGGCCTTTTTAACAACCTGGAACGGCCCGTTTCATTTTTATTTTTTTTGGAGCCAAGACTTTCCAGATTGATTATAAAATAACCGATCTTAAAAGTTAATTTTTAAAATCGATTAAATAATCAATTTTAAAAATCTAACTTTTAAAATTGGCTCTTTTAAAATCAGTTACAGGATCAATTTAAAAAATTAAAATAATTGATTTTAAAAGTTTTTTTTTACTGGTGAATTGAATGCACTTTTTTGCCTTGTAGATGCATTTTCAAACGGGTCCTATAACTAGTAATTTTTTTTTATCAACTGTTGATTTGACGTATTTGTTCCTTCCTCTATGCATTTTCAAACCCAAGGTGAAACTTTTCGTAATTACCATAATGCCAATTTGTACGGATTTTTTTCATGGCCATGTGCTGCCCAGAAACACATGATCGAGAATATGCGAACCTGCTAAAATAGCAAAGCTGGATGAATATCACGATTCACGATCATGCAATTTGTCAGAGTACAAAAAGTGGAAAAAGCAACATATATGAGCATAGTCTGAGGCCTGCAGATTCGGGGATCTGTTCACGTGGGGTGGAGGAAGTAGAATTTTTTTACGTAAATAGAATTTTTTACGTAAATAAATTTTTTTTTAATTTTTGACGTAAATAGAACTTTTTTTAAAAAAAATTACAAAAATAGCATCTGTTGCACACTTTATTTACAGAAGTAGCACCGATCATTGTTCACGCTCAAAATTCTATTCTCGAGGAACCGAATTTTGAACTTCAAAATTTTTTTTTTTTTGTGATTAGAATTTGGTTTCCGGAGTACCGAATTCTGAGTTGTTTTAAATTTTTTTTTTTTGGGTTTGTTGCTCATTTTACGGGAATCTTGGAAGTGGAATGGCCCGTTCCGGAAGCAAAACGGGCCGTTCTGCTTAAACACATAAAGTGTTATTTTTGAAATAGGAACGGGCGAAGAACGGGCCGTTCTAGAGTTAAGCTTTAACGCATAACTTGATTTCTGAAATGACCCGTTTAAAAGTAGGAATTTAGTTCTTTTTAGTAAGCTGAAACAGGTTGTTCTGGTTTTGGAACAGCCCGTTCCAGAAGAGGAATTTAAACTTATTTTTTAGTTTGGAACGGCCCGTTCCAAAATACCTTTTTAGGCATAAAATCGTGGGTTGGAACGGGCCGTTCTGGTTTTGGAACGGCCCGTTCTGGACAAACAGTGAATCCAATGCTTTTCCTATAAATAGGTTCCCTACCCTTCATTCTCTCCACACGGTACTAGCTCACCTTCACTCCTTTATTCCTTCCCTCTACCGCTTCTGAATCACCTTCATAGTAAAAAATTCTTTTTTTGGGTTTGATTTTCATTTACAAAGTACCAAAAATGTTATTATGGAAGCAAAATGAGCATAGGTCTGCCTTCATTGGTAGAATGGTAAGTTTAGCACTTTCGTTATTTACTTTAAATTTCAATGAACTTGTAACAAATTAATACTAATTTTGTTAATCATTGCAAGAGACTGAGAATATTATTTACTCCTACTGTCATTCAATGCCAGAACCCCACCCTCTAAATTTTCTTATACTAGAGGAAGTTGGTTTTTCTGGGGTTGCAAACCTTAGACATCTCAAAGTGGATCACACATTAATCACAGCTTTGGTTGAAAGATGGAGACCTGAGACTCATACATTCCATTTTCCAACAGGAGAGTGCACGATAACACTGGAGGATGTTGCACTTCAACTTGGCCTAAGAGTGTATGGTTTACCAGTCATTGGCCCAACATTATATGACTGGGAGGATATGTGCTCCACGTATCTCGGAATCGTGCCAGTTAAAGGTGAGTCACTAATTGGCTCTATGATTAAGTTAAAGTGGTTAAGAGAAAATATGTTAGAATTACCAGAGGAACCATCTCAAGAACAACTTCATGCACATTGTAGAGCATATATATTAGGTTTAATAGGAGGTGTTTTGATGCCTGACAAAACAGGCAATAAGGTACATCTTATGTATTTATCTTTATTAATAAATCTTAGAATAACAAGACGATATAGTTGGGGATCGGCTTGTTTGGCTATGCTATATAGGGAAACGTGTAGAGCTACAAATGTTAGCAGCAAAACAATGGGTGGTTGTCCATCTTTGTTACAGTCTTGGGCATGGCATCACATGCCATATATTGCGCCTATTTCCAGGATACCATCAACATTCCCTCTAGTTTGTAAATGGAGCGGGGGCAGAGTATTAAACTTTCAAAATGTACCTCATAATGATGTTGTTGGATATAGATCAAGGTTTGATCATATTCAGAATGATCAGGTAACTCTTTAAAATCAAAGTTTTATTTTTTTTTAATTTTCTTTTGTTTAGCATATTATCTTAACTAAAAAAGTTTAATTTTTTTGTAGTTTATATGGGCTCCATATGCAGTGTTGCAAATAGCAATACCCATGTAAGCATATACAGATGCTTAGCTATGGACATCATATACCTCCATTATTTGTTTTGCAATTGTTGAATGGCACCAATCTGATAGAGTGAAATTACAATTTCGTCTCTTTCAGGATGTCCCTTCTCCACCGAATAATTTGGATAACCTGCACAACATTGACATGAGGGGAAGACAAGATGAAAATTGGGTTACAAGACATGCTCAATGGATCGACATATGCAACAATAGACGTGAGCACATATTGATAGGTCATCCAATGCAAGGCCCACTGTTTCACACACGAGAATACATGGAATGGTACATGGCCAATTCCATCTATTTTCTATCTGTGCCATGACTACTACAAGATCCAAGGACCCATCAACAACGAAGGACTTCCACAACATTTGAGAGTGGTGCAACTTCCATGCGATCGCATGAAGAGACTCGTCAGCATGTATCAAATCCTCACCACGTCACTCCTGAAGAAAACATAATTGACATACGACATTCATTTGCATCAACTTCAGAGGATTTTTTTACAAATTTATTTGGAGTAGATTTTAGAACTCCATCTTCAGCACAATCATACATGCGATCTCTTAACCGACCAGAATTTGGTAATGAACCTGGAAGTTCTTCAGCACCATTTCAACATCCGGTGGTTGATGATGAACCAAATCCTTATGAGAAACAACCTTCACGGCGTAATTCAGGCCGTAATAGACGTCGCCCTCGTTGTGGAACTGGACACCATTACGGAGATTGAAAAATGTATATAAATCACTCTATGTTAATGTTATTTTTTTTTATTTTAATGTACTATGTCTCTTTATCAATGTAATATGAATTTTAATGTTATGCATTTTTACATTTAATGCACTAAGACGGTTATAAACTATTATAATTATAAGCATTGTAGCGAACACAATATACCATTTCAACACAAACACAACGTAGTCTCCGACACTAACACCAAGTAATTAACTTTAATATTATATAACTAAATAAATTTATTGTAACTCATTACAACAATAAAGATCAATGGTGGCGGGAACTACATCCATGACTAATATTCGGACATGTCTTCCTAGTGTGACCAGGAGTGTGACAATAAGAACAATTTTTTACATGACTATGTTGTTCTTTAATATTCATCTCTGTTCTAATCCTGGTGGACTTTGGCGGACCCTTGGAAGTTCTCTTCAGTTCTGGATTTGGCCACAAAGTTGGACCAGTGTAAGTAGGCCAATAATCTTCATGTCGAAGCTCTCCAAACTGTCCTTCGTATACCTTTGCAACTTGTTGTAAGGTATATATGAGAGATATGTAGCTTTGATAGTCGTGATGTGCATGTAAGCATGAAGCGAGTACATGTGAGCAAGGGATATGAACTTTCTGGAACTTGCCACAATCACACCATAATTCATCAACCCTTACTGTAAATCTCCCAGCTGGTCGAACTTCTCTGGAATGTTACGTTTCTTCCACTAGAAATCTAGTTCTTGATCTGTCAAAGGTGATAACTCTATGAGTATTTGCCTTAGACTGTACATCTTGAATAGTTTTATTTGCAATTTCCGAGTAGACATGTCCAGCATTAATCATTGCATCCACTTCCCTACCTCTTTGAATGAAAAACTTGTTGCAACGAGTGTATGTGGCTATTACCATGGAACAAATTGGCAAATTTCATGTTTTCTTCAATACGGAATTAATAGACTCAGTTAGGTTTGTTGTCATATGTCCTCAATGTCGTTCATTGTCCCATGCCAGTGTCCATTTTTCCCTAGGAATGTTGTCTAACCATTGAGCTGCTTCAGCATTAGTATCTCTTACTATGTTGTAATAGTAAAAGAATCTAGGTTCAGTCATCCCGTAGGCTGCATTTTTTAATCGTCGCATGAAATTTTGTGCAATATGTTGAATACAATAGACATGGACAGAATTGTTTTCCGTCCAGCCACTTCTATTTCTTGAGTATGCACTTCGAATAGCCTCATGACAATCAGAAATAAGGCACAACCCACCTTGCGGTGTTACATACCGCCTTAAGTTCTTAAGAAAAAAAAATCATGCATCGCTAGTTTCACCTTCAACAGCA
Source organism: Cajanus cajan (assembly GCF_000230855.2). Classification (NCBI taxonomy): domain Eukaryota; kingdom Viridiplantae; phylum Streptophyta; class Magnoliopsida; order Fabales; family Fabaceae; genus Cajanus; species Cajanus cajan. Next base: position 66,961,668 of record NC_138519.1, read on the forward strand.
ACAAATGCAATAGGAATTATGTTGTTGCGACCATCTTACGCAACTGCGACCAATAGCGTACCTTTGTATTTCCTGTATAAAAAGGTTCCATCCACTTGTACAATTGGTTTGCAGAAGGCAAAACCATCAATGCATGGTTTAAAGGTCTAAATAACCTTTTGAATATAAGACTCCCCTCGTCCAATAAGCCACCTTCGTAAGCCGGTTGTGTATTTAATTTCCAAATAAAACCTGGAACATACATTTGCATTGCTTGCAACATACCTGGTAACTTGTTGTATGACTCCTCCCAGTTTCCAAAGATATTCTCAATGGCATGTTGCTTGGCCAACCATCCCTTTTTGTAACTAATTGTATAACCCATGGTGGACTTGATGTGGGCTATGATGGTTGAAATGGATGTCGATGGATCAACCTCAATAATTTCACCAATGCTTTGAGCAATCATTTGTGATCCCAATTTATTACGATCTTGGGAGATAAGTGGGAAAACACATGTGCGAGGGCCCTCAAGGATCATGATTTCCCAATGTTGTTCCCTGGTGCGCAATATACCACGACATCTCCAGGCACAGTCGTGGTGAACGCATTCCATAAGAAGCCTACTAGTGCTTGAGTGTTTAACCTTGTAAGTGCAATGGTTGACAATGTGAAATCTATTTATGGCGTCCTGCATTTGTTCTTTTGTTTGGAAGCGTTGGCCAACAAATAGTGTTCCAGGTGGATACACAACCATTTCACGCTCCAACAAATGGCTATACTCAGTGTCTTGTTGGATTTCATTGGGAAACTCTAAAAAGTGTGGAGGTGGGTTGTATATGGCTACTAGTTCTAGTGGTGGATTATTTGGAACTGGGAGGGTTTCTTCATCATCATCTTGATGTGTAGAGAGGATTTCGTCTTCGTCCTCGCTAAAAGGATCAAAGACATTTTCTGTTGGGAGACCAACAACAAGATGATCTTCAATGTTAGTTTCAACATTGGGTTGAGAAGCAGAAGGTGTAGCTTGGTCAAATGGCTGAGAAGGTATTTGATTAAGGTCTATGATTGGACCAGTTAAAAGTTGTGTGTATGACTCAATGTCGTAGTTGGAGGGGATATCATAAGAAGGGTCAGATGGGTTAGTGTTCTGGTAACTTTGATAAATTTCGTAAGGTGAAGGTGAAGGTGAAACTTGTGGTGCATGTGATTCAATTGTGTAGACCCCTAAAATTGTCCAGGTCGGAAATAAAGCTCGAAGACTCTCAAAGACTGAAGGAAAGTCAGCCGGAAGGACTCCTGGAAGACCCTAGGATGATTCTTTGTAGGTCTAGAAGTCTTAGAGTAGCTTAGAATAAGGGTGTGTGAGGATTGGATCCCAATACGCCCTCCTAGAGGTTCAGTACGGCCGTACTGAGCCATTTGAACTACAATACGGCCGTAGTGAAATCAATACGGCCGTACTGAAGTTTTTGAACTTCAGTACGGCCGTACCAAATTCAATACGGCCGTACTGTAGTTCAAAATGGCTCAGTACGGGCCGTAGTGAAATCAATACGACCGTACTGAAGTTTTTGAACTTCAGTACGGCCGTACCAAATTCAATACGGTCGTACTGTAGTTCAAAAACCCAGTACGGGCCGTATTGACCTCCCAGGCCGTATTGCGCCTCAATCCTATAAATAGGACGTCATTGGCACGTCCTCCCGGACTTTTTACACATTCCTCAACCCTCCTGCTGAGTATTCTTGGGTTTTTGAGCTATTCTCTGCCCTAGATATCTCTCCGGGAGCCGATCCGACGAAGTTCTTGAGTCATGAGCCATTAGCTTGAGATTCGAACAAGTCGAAGGGAAATCTCTTTGATTTCCATAGTAAAAATTATCTTTAGGGGAAAGGAGCGAGCGGACGTGTAGTGGGAAGGAGCGCCAAAAAGCCTCCTAAACTTCGTTTTGAATATATAAAAGCCCGCTTCGAAGGTTTCTTTCTAAATCCTTTCTTTTACTGCTCTTATTTATTGCTTTTTGATTATTGCATTGCATGTTTAGAGATTTCATCATGTAAATATTTTACTCATAATCGTTTCTAATAAATGGGGGTAATTTAGTAACTTTACGCTATTATTTATGAAATAATCTGTCATAGGGAACCCGAAAGGGGCGTTGTGGGGTGCTAACACCTTCCTCACGCATAACCGACTCCCTTACCCAACTCTGGTTGTAATGGCCGAAGTTGATTTGCGAAAATCAATTGCCTTATATCTTTTTCCAATGTTTTGAGTAAAACATTGGTGGCGACTCCAAGAACCCCTTCTTTTTGCGAAAACCACTAATCCATGGAGGGTCCCGCTTGGGATTAACATGGATTGGTGAGAGTCATTTAAACAAAATTGTTAGCTCGATGAGGTCTCAGTTTGAGAATAAGTCGTTCTAACAATCCATCATTTTTCAAAACTTAAAAAGAGTCCAACCATCGTCGCGAATGCTAGTGTCCGTTTCGGCGGGTGGCGACAAATTGTAGTAAAGGTAGCATATAATTCAATACCTGATTGAAGTTCATTAGAATCGTGAACATTGAAAAGTGCCTCAATGTCTTCATCATCAGTCAACTCAACACATGTATAGTTACTAACCCCTGGGCCAAGTCTAATAGGGTACCGAAAATGTATGCTAGCCACCCTCTCAGAATCTTGTCGATGTAGCTTTGTGCGGATGACTCTTTGTAGCCTTTCTAGAGTAATTCCTCTCTTGATACGAACTAATTTTGCAAATGGAAAAGAGAAGGTGATTCCTTCATTCGGACATTAGTTAATGGAACCATCTGAATGAACAATAACGTACATTGAAGAAGCCATTTTATAAAAGGTTTAAAGGAAATGAACGTGATTCTAAGAAAATGATTCACAAGGGGTAGAGGGAAGGAATAAAGGAGTGAAGGTAAGCTGAAACCGTGTGGAGAGAATGAAGGGTAGAGGGCCTATTTATAGGAAAAACATCGAATTCACTGTTTGCCCAGAACAGGCCGTTCCAAAACCAGAACGGCCCGTTCCAACCCACGGTTTTATGCCTAAAAACGTCTGTTGGAACGGGCCGTTCCAAGGCCATTCCAAATTAAAAAAAAGGTTTAAATTCCTCTTCTGGAACGGTCTGTTCCAAAACCAGAACAACCCGTTCCAGATTACTAAAAACAACTAAAATCCTACTTTTAAACGGGTCGTTTCAGAAATGAAGTTATGCGTTAAAGCTTAACTCTAGAACGGCCCGTTCTTCGCCCATTCCTATTTCAAAAATAACACTCTATGTGTTTAAGCAGAACGGTCCGTTCTGCTTCCAGAACGGGCCGTTCCACTTCCAACATTCGCCCAAACTGAACCACAAATCCAAAAAAAAAATTAAAATAACTCAAAATTCGGTTCTCCGGAAACCGAATTCTGATAACAAAAAAAAAATTTGAAGCTCAAAATTCAGTTCCCAGAGAACCGAATTCTGAACGTGAATAGTGATCAGTGCTACTTCTATAAATAAATAAAGTGTAACAAATGTTATTTTTGTAAAAAAAATTTAAAAGAATTCTATTTACGTCAAAAATTCGGAGGAAGTATGCATATATAAGTATAACTATATAATAGTTGTATGGTGATTGGTGGAATTGCTTCACAAATATAGGGACCTTACGATTATTAATTGTAGAAGCCCGCAGACAGAAATTTGTTAACAAAAAAAAATAATTGGTGAACACTAAAAGAAGTTATTTGACTACTTGAAATTCGTTAAAAAAAAATAATTAGTCGATCGACACCAAAGAATTAAGTTATAAGTATGAATGTAGAATAAGTGATTTTATTAAATAATTAAAGAAAGGTAAAAAAATAATAATGATTGTTGATAAAGAGTTTGGAATGAAAAAGTGTCTACTAATCATAACCCATTTGTTAAAACAGAAAAATAATATGGTATTTAGAGTTATTTATGTGAAAAATTACTATACAGGACTAGTAAAACAATACATATTTTGATTTTTTTATTATATAAAAAGGGAGACCATACTAAAGTGGTTAACAAAGTTCTTAAATAAATAATTATCATAATTGTATTATTTTTTCCTTTTCATATTAAAATATGTAAAAATTTATTGCACTTAATTTAACATTGTTATAAAAAATTCTTTAACAGACTTTAAAATATTTTTGAATTAAAATGTATATTGAAAAATATAATTTTAATAACTACATTTAATTTAATAATTTTAATATTATATATATATATATATATATATATATATATATATATATATATGAAATTTGCTAACTTAAACCTGTAACACTGTGAATTTTACCGATATTTGTTGATTTTACTTATTTAATATATTGTATTTTTAGTATTTTAATTATTATATAACTTTAAAGATTAAGAAATTCTTATGAGTATAGTTATTTAAAAGTAGTTTTCAAATGTGGTCAAAGTTGACCAAATTTAGGAGAAGATATATAAGGTTTTTCTTAAGACTTAAACTTCATAAGTTCATTTCTTAAGAAATCTAGAGAGAAGATAGAGAGAAGAGCTTTGAAGTCAGATAGACTTCTTTCCTCTTGTTGATTTTGTAGAGAGTGTAGAACCTTTCCCATTGAGTAGTCATGTAGAGATTCAAAGCTTCTAGAGTTGAGAATCAGAGACCTTGGAGTTGTCATGTGGAGTTTTCCAAAGGATCTCATTCGTTTCATCTACCTTTGTTCTAGGTGATCCAAGATATGGGAAGTTTGCATGTTGAATTTATAGTTGTATTTTATGTGTTGATTATAACTTGAATTTCACTTTTTGTGCCTGTGTTGTTGAATTGAAGAAGAGATATATCTTGTTTTGGGTTTTTGAAGAAGTTAAGAAAGTGATGATTTGAGCTATTGGTTGGTTGCTTGTTGAAATTTATGATATACATGAGTTGATTATGATGTATAGTTGTATTTTCTTATGTTGGATGTTGTTTTGGACTAAGTTTTAAATGATGGGAGCCAAAATCGTGATTTTGCTAAGTGTAGAAATCACCATAACGTTGGACACAACTTCATGGCGTCAGGCTGATGCAAGTTAGAGGCTCTCTATCTCATTAACGTGTGGCACAAAATTGGTAGTGTCGAACATGAGTTAAAGAAGAGTTTTTTGTCTTGACCATGTTGGGTGTAGATATTTGATAGTGCATTTTTGGAAGTAACTTTGTATGTATTTATTTGACCTTTTTGAACTTTGTAGGTGTCTTATATTCATGTTTTGGCTTAAATTTATGATAGTGGTATTATTTGATGGTTGTTGTAATTTTTATTCAATTTTTGGATTTTTAACCAATTGAACACTCTATCTTGTGCATGTCGTACGTTGAGCTCCTAAACTTGGATTGGGACGTTCTTAGTATCATTGGAAAGCTTAGAGAGAGTAGTACAACTTCTTCGTTGAAGTCCAGAGGCAATTCTAATCAAAAGAGGTCCAAAAATGCAGTGTTGTTTCTAGTTTAAACTTTAATGACTTGTAATTAGTGTATTAATGACTTAATTAGTGGGCCATGCTTTGTTTAGTCAGACTTAGACCCATTTAGTTGTCTATACATAAGTGTAATTACATTGAAGTCAAGATTTTTTTTTACCTCATTTTTTTCAAATTTAAAGTTCTTTCATTTTCTCTCAACTCTTTTCTCTCTCATTATTCGAATTAATCGATTCAAGTTTTTAATTATGCAGTAAATTCCTTTCAAATTCGAATTTTCCTCTTTCCTTCTTTTTTTTTTTGTTTAATTAATTTTGAATTCAATTCATGATTGTGGATTTTGTTTTTGATTAATTGAAGAATAGAATCAATTCAAACTAATTTTAGAATATTGAATTGGATTCAATTCAGATTGAAACAATGCAAAGCAGATTTGTCTTCGTAAGATTTTCATAAAGCACAATTGTATTCTTCATTCCTTAATTCGAATTGAATATTAGACGGTGAAATTAGGATCATTTCTTAATATTGTGGTGATTAGAAACTTGAATTGGTGTTTTATTCAATTAGATTATCAAATTCATGATTCTGTAGAATTAAATTGTAGTTTTGCAATACATTTTAATTTCTGCATAAAAACTGTTTGTGAATTATGTCTTCCAAGGACTCGACCTAGGGTTTCTCTATATTGCAAAATTTAGGGGAAACTAAAATTATTTGACCACATTTAACGATGTGTGTTAGTTGAGGGGCACCGAGTGTGATTGCCCTTAAAGCTCTTTGACTTGGTGACATTGGACCCAAGATGATGAGTGGCGCCAGACTTGATCAAGTCTGTGGCCCTTTTCTTGGATGACACTAGACACAGGTTTTGTGGCACTAGGCATGAGTCAAGTAGAGACTCGTTGCCCCAATGATGTCGGGCTCTAGGAGAATGGTGCCAAGTGTGAGTTACTGAATGAAAACTTCTTGTTTATTTGAATAAGTGTTGGACATGTGTTAAATAGATTAAATTACTTTCATGATTTATATTGTCATATGATTTAAGTTCATTTTACTTTGATCTAGGATGATAATGATGTTTAAGTTGCTTAAGTTATAAGTTTATTGTGAATGAGAGTTGAACTGTAGAAGATTTGTATGATGGTAAGATGTGTAGTGTTAAAAGAAGTTGTGTGATGAATGCTTGATGTATGTAATTGTGTTGTGTTGATTGATTAACTTAGGACTAAATGAGAGGTGTTGTCTTTAAAAGATGAATATCACAATGTGAGGATATGGTGTTGTGGTGCTCAAAGAGCCTAATTATTAGAAAACCCTTATTGAGTATAGTTATCTCTTCAAGTGGAGTGTTAAGTCTCCTCTAAGTCTTTAATTGATACTGTATAGGAGCAAAGTCGAGATACTGGTTTAGAAGTGACCAATTGAATAAGATACAAGGTTGGGGCTAAAATTCCTAACTAAGTACTAGAAGGGGTGCAAAATTTGAAGAGTAGTCACCAGACTAATTCCATATAGGCTTAGTTATGCATGCTAAGGTCATAGTAGACTCACGCAAGTTGTTCTATCCTTAACAAGAACACTGGACTTTCCTAGCCTAAGTGACAAAATTTGAGAAATCATGTTGTGCTATGGATTTCATATCCAAATTTGTTGTTGATCTAGCAAGCCCAAAAAGACCATGTTGTTAAATTGGTATGATAGGGTCAAACCACTTGGATTATTCATCATGTTGTAAAAAATCTCTTAGTTGATATGTGTAACGACACATTGGGTTGTATTGTGTTGTATGTTGATGTGTTGTTTAGTTGATACATGCACACATGCACACACACACACACACACACACACACACACACATATATATATGAGTATGTTGTTGATAAGTTATGTGGTTTACATACTATGTTGAATTGTTGTAATGTTCTTATGATGAGTTGTTGTTTTGAATGTGATTAAGTTGGGCATTGGAGCCATATTCATGTTGAATTGAGGTTAAACTATATTGTGTTGATAAGGTGAGGTTGATAGTATAATTTTATTTTCTTCTATTGTTTCTTTATCTTCTATAAGCTTACCCTTGGTGTTTTTCTTGTTGTTAGACTGTGGTGATCATATTTATATAGGAGCAGGGCAAAAATAGGTTGGAGAATGAGCAAGTTTTATAAGGCTATGTTGGAAACGGTAGTGTTGTTTGGGCTATTTTGATGTAGGTAGTTTATAGTAGTTGCTTAACCAGCAACCTAGGTTATGTTTTCAATCCAGATTACTATATATATGTACATGAATAGTTTTCAATTATAGACTTATTGAGGGATTTATATTCATGATTTTAGTCGTTGAGTTTTATACATATATCTATATACTATTGCATGTATATTCAGGTATTGTTTGCATGGTAAATCTTAGGAAATTAGATTTATGTTTTCCGCTACTTAGTTTATTGACATGTAAAGTGTAAAGACCTGACATATTGTTACACTTTTATGATATTAGAGCATGTCAAGTCTTCTGGGCATTTTGTGGAGGGTGATCCCATTATGTTTTTATTGTCATAGTTGTTGTTGAATAATGTTGAATATGGATATTTGATCTCAACATAGGATAGCCAGACCTAAGTTTGATCAGATAGCTAGAGCCATGTAGTTGATGGTTGCAACTATGCATCAACAAAATGTTAACTTTGCTCAAATGGAAGCAAACCAAGTTGCAACTAAAGCAACCAGATTGGTGGTGTCTCAAGAGTATAGGGGCTTGGTTGAGTTAAGGAAAACTAATTCTCCTCAGTTCAAGGGTGAGACTGATCCGAAGGTGGTTGACTAATGGAACAATGGGATGGAGAAGATATTCTGGGTGATGGGATGCCAAGAGGAGAGGAAGCTGATTTATGTGTTAATATGTTGATTAGAGAGGTTGAGTACTAGTGGAGGGCTACATAACAAATGTTGGAGGCTAGAGGTGAGGTGGTGGATTGGGAATGCTTCAAGAGGGTGTTCCTTAATAAGTTTTTCCCTAATAGTGTGAGGTATGCCAAGTAGGCAGTTTTTTTAGGTTGCATCAGGAGGGGCATACTCGTTTAGGATTATGTCATGAGGTTTGAGCATTTGGCCTGCCTTTATTCCTAGACTATCTTTAAGGCTTGGAGGTGTAAGAAATTCAATGAAAATATGAGCTAAAGAGGATGGTGGTGCATATGGCCATTATGAAGTTCCCAACTTTGGTAGAGAAAGCAAAGACAATAAAGAAACTAAAGTGTAGAGGGAAAGTGACCAAGGGACAAGAAGGGCCAATTGGGTCCAAGAGAGGTCGTCAATAGAGGAAACCTTACGACAAACCTCCTTAGTAGTAGGCAAGCTTTGTTGCAAGGGGACCTCCGATGAATTCTTAGGGTGGAGCTCCAAGTGTCAGGTGCTTCAAGTGTGGAGGAGCCTACTATATTATAAATTGTTCTCAGAAGGAGAACACGTTTTTCAGATATGGCAAGATTGGCCAAAGGTGTTCAAAGGGTGGAGAGACCTACTGGTTCAGGTTAGGTGTTTGCTTTGATAGGAGCTAAGGCTTCTACTTCCTCTAATCTGGTGAAAGGGAAGGGGAAAAGGACTGGTAAAGATGTCTTTATCCTTTTGATTTTGGAGCTATGCATTTTTTTATTTTTGTTGATTGTGTGAAAAGGTTAGGATTGGTTATGAGCTCTTTGCATGTTGACTTGAATATACTACTCCTGCTTTAGGAAAAATAGTTCATTAGGCCAAGTGTATCACCTTGGGAAACACTCATGTTGCTAGTCAAAAAAAGGATGGGAGTATGAGATTGTGTGTAAACTACTATTAACTTAATAAGGTAACCGTTTGGAATAGATATCCTTTGCCTATGATAGATGATCTTATGGATCAATTGGTTGGAGCTTGTGTGTTTGGTAAGATAGACTTGAGATCAGGATGCCATTGAATCTAGGTGAGATTAGAGAATATTCCAAAGATTACTCTTAGGACCCGCTATAGACACTACGAGTATTTGGTTATGCCTTTTAGTGTGACCAATGTATTGTCTTGTTGGAGCCACATTATTTCTTGAATTTTGAACTCCTTTATGTTTCGTTTTAAATGCTACGCTCAATATGATATATGAAGTAGAGGGTGTCATAGGACATAGGACATTTTGTCACTCTCATGTTCAATAAATTTTTATCAATAAATAGAAAATGTTCAAAAAAATTTTTATAAAATTATAAACATTATAAATATAATAAAATTTTATTTAATATATAAAATTATAAATAATTAAATACATTTATCATTTCACATTTTAAAATAAATAAAATATTTTAATTTAAGATAAGTTAAATTATTTTTAAACCCTAAAACAAAACTTTCCTGTTGTAAAAAAAAATCTTACAATTTTATAATTATTTTAAGTAAAATAAGAATATATATATATATATATATATATATATATATATATATATATATAAAAGACTATATCTATCTTAAGAATAAAATATATATAAGACTATATCCATCATAAAAATAAAATATTAGTAAATAACATCAAATAATCATATTTGTCAAGTGATATCAAACTTCTTTTAATTATTAAATAGGATGGGTTCAATTTTTGAGTTCACTTTGCTAAGTGAGGTAGGGTAGGATGGGGTGGAGTGAGTCACAAGACATTTTGTTGCTCTCACTTTCAAAAACTTTTTATTAATAAATACAAAATATTTAAAACATTGTTTATAAAATTATAAATATTATAAATGTAATTAATTCTTATTTACAATATATAATTGTAAAATAATTAAATGCGTTTATCATTTCATATTTTAAAATAATAAGATATTTTAAATTTAAGATAAGTTAAATTCTTTTTAAATTTTAAAATAAAACTTTCATGCTCTAAAAAAAAAAAAAAAACTCTTACTATTTTATAAATATTTTAAGTAAAATAAGAAATATATGTAAGACTATACCCAAATTAAAAATAAGATATTGGTAAATATAACCAAATTTTCATATTTGTCAAGTGATGTAAAACTTTTCTTAAATTATTAAACATAGTGGGTTAAATTTTTAAACTCACTTTACTAAGTAAAACGGGTTGGGGCTATGTAGGGCATAATACGAGGCATTTTGTTACTCTCATTTCTAATAACTTTTATTTTTAAAAATATACTATTAAAATAAAGATTAGTATTTATAAGAAAATAATTATATGAATTATAATTAATTTTTAATCAAATATAAAGAATAAAAAAATAGTAATATATTAATAATTTAAAATAGTAGAAAATAATATTATAAAATAAATATAATAAAAAGTTCTAAATTAAAAATATATACCTATATATGTAGAAATACCAACTCTATATATTAATATGTTTATTCTATTTTTTTAATTAAAATTTAAGAAAATAAAATAATTTTATCTGTTATTTTTAAAAATTACAGAATCACAATATTTATGTCTAAGTCTGACAGTTTGATCTTTGCTCACTATAATTTGAGTATAACTTGAGTACTAAACCTTCTTTTTGGAATATTTCAATGCCACTAAAAAGCTAACATCCTAGCCAACAACTCTTATGAATAACATCAAACCTAATTCGGTCATCTAAGGACTTTCGCAATGATTATAAGTGTCATAAGTTATGTTTTACACACAGAATGTGAGACTTAGGATCATGGCTAAGGCAAGGTTAATAAGGTCATTGTCTTAGGCCTCCAACCAAATATTTTTAATATATATATATATATATATATATATATATATAATTTGTATAAGTAAAAATATATTTAATTATATCATTTTTAATTAATTTATTAATACGTAAGATTATTCAAATATTTATAAAATGTGTCTATATATAGTTATTATTTTAGAATTATTAGTTTGAGAAATTTTATTATAATAAAAAAGTTTATATTATATTTGTTTGAATTCAATACAAAATGGTATTACAATGAATACAAAGATTAAATTTCATAAAAATATTATGATCTATATATTTAAAATAAAAATATATTGAATATATAAAAATGATAATGATAAGAACACGACTAATTCTTTTGATTTTTATAAAATAAATATTTTTCTAATTTTGATTATTTTGTATAAGTCTAATTATTTTATTTTATTCACAAATTATTTTAAAATATTTTCAAATATGAAACCACTTTGAAATTTTTTTATTTGAATTACAATAAATAAGATTTTGAAAATAATATTGTATTATTAGGATTATGACTTTTTTCTCTAAATTGAAATTACTAAAAAATACTAACAAACAAATTAGTAATTATTATAAATATTAAACTATATTAAAAATTTATTTTTAAATGTGTGAAATATATATTAATTTAAAGAATATTATAAATAATATTTGTAATTATTGTTATAATTATTTTTAAAATTAATCTTTTAGATTAATTTGAGATTTTGTTGCAAAATAGTTATTGAATCAATTATCATTAAGTGAGATGTTGAAATTTTTTAACTATTAGATTTAATTAAATTTTTTATTGTAAGAAAATTAAAATAAAAAATTATCAATTATTTGAGAGTAAAATTTCAATAAACTTTTCTCCTTAGGCCCAAAATTTGATAGATACAACCTGAAAACAATATTTGAATAAATAAAGAAAAAGGAAATATAAAAATTAAAATAGTTATTAATATGTTATAAGGACTTAATTGTAATATTAGCAAATAAATGACATTCAATAAAATATTAAATATTGTGTCAATTAAATACACATGTTTGTATATTATTAAAATAATAGTGAACTTACCTAAACATGTTTATACTCAACTTTTCACATTGGTTTGATATTATTTTTTAAGTTTAAAATATTATGAATTTATTTTTAGTCATCACTTAAAAGAACTCTAATATGAGGAGGGTTCAAACGACACCAGTGTAACTTTTACTAAGTGTTACACCGCTTAATAACTTTATATTAAATGTGAATTTTGAAAATCCAACCGCTAGATTGAAAGTTCATATCTCTTAGATCATATATATCAAATTTTATATTAATCTAAGATGATTTGATACTTCATTCTCATAAAATAAAATTGACGTAATATATATATATATATTTCAAAATATACTAAAATATGAACACTTTGATTACTTTCAAGTTGTTGTTCAATTTTAAAAAAATTTGACATATATGATCTAAGAGATATGAACTTTCAATCTAACGGTTAGATTTACAAAATTCACATTTAATATAAAGTTATTGAACGGTGTAACTTTTACTAAGTGTTACACCGTTCAATAACTTTATATTAAATGTGAATTTTGTAAATCCAACTGTTAGATTGAAAGTTCTTTACTCTTAGATTATATATACAAAATTTTATATTAAAGTTATTGAACGGTGTAACACTTAGTAAAAGTTACACCGGTGTCGTTTGAACCCTCCTTATATATATATATATATATATATATGGAGAATGCTAATATACTCCCACCTATTTTTTTAGTGGAAGTATGTTAGCAACCTACACCAAAATTTTAGGACAAAAAAATCACTCATTTCTTTTGATTTGGTTAATTTGTATAAAGGATATTATAGTAATTTAATTTAATTTTAAATAAAAATAAAATATTTTCTCTCTCTTATTAACTTCATTCTCTAAGTCAATTCTCTCTCCTATTAAATTTCTTCTCCAACTCATTTCTTTTTTTATTAAATTTTTTCTCTAACTTATTTATCTCTCTCCTATTAAATTCATTCTTTAATAAAAGAGAAAAAAATATTTTATTTTCATTCAGCGGATATGAGGTAAGTATGAGGCCAATTTTCATTTAGAGGGACGAGGGCAGATTTATTATTACCCGCCCTGATGGGCCCCATTGCCATCCCTAAACATACTCCCACTAAAAAATAGGTGGGAGTATATTAATATTCCCATATATATATATATATATATGCTTATAAACTTTTTATTTATTTAT